>NW_009224915.1:0-19629 GCF_000690835.1 Fulmarus glacialis
CCCCCCCCCAATTTATTGGTCTGCTCTAACTGATGGATTAAAAATGGGAATAGGAGTCATTATGTTTCCCCCCCCATAACTAGAAGCTTATCCTTCAGCAGGAAAAAAAAACCTCTCCAGCGAATTCCATGAGGCACTTCCACATAATCCCCACCTTCTAGCTGCCCAGATTCTATTAGATAACATTCCTTCTTTCCAGGAGTTCACTGTTTCTCATTACTTCCAGTAGAAGAGAATCTCTAATACCTTTCCGTCCTGGAAAAGGTTAGACCACATATCTAACCAGAGAGCAGAGGAGAATGCTATAACAAAATGGAAAAAGGGGAAGTTCTAAGCCAAGAACAAAGAAGGCTGGTATACACTATTACACCCTGTATGCACTAGTGCTACAGGCTCCTCTCATGACTTCAAATGTGTGTCAGAACTCTGGAATAAACTTCATCTTAACACTTCTGAGTTTCCATTTCTGCAATAGGGCTCTACAAATTGTAATCTTGTTGAGAACAATTGGTAATTAAAAATAGACTCTTAAAAAAAAAGTCAACTAACCCACCCACAAATAAGATATTTGCAATGTGTACCCACAGCCAATTAAGTCTGTTAACTACCATCATTACCAGATGTCCTTTTGAAGAAAAGCATGGAAAGGTAAGACATATGGTCAAGTGAAAAAATTTATACTAGGAATCAATGTAATAAAACTGCCTGCATCTTTAAAACGATTAGTACAGTATTCAATGAAACTTTTGCAGTAAGTTTTCATTAGCTGCACTCTACTGAAAGGTGCCTCTTTTGCATATTATGTTACGAATACAAACTAATACAAAAAGGGGGAGATAAAAAACACATTTTGTTTCTATAATTTTAAAATGGGTGGAGGGAGGTGTTAACACCTACCTTAAGTAAGTGCAAAATACAAAGATTTAGGATCTTTTCTACCCCACAGTTGTAGCAAGAGTGGATTTGAATCCCTTCTACTAAAGTTTGTACAATCTGTTGTACTTCACTCTACTTTCCTTCCCATAAGATTGTTATCTTCCTTTCAGTTGCTGTTGTTCCATATAGAGTGGTGCAGGAAAGTGTGGGTTTTAGTGGTGGATTTCATTAAAGTGGGAAATGGGAAAAGACTGCTGAAGTGAGGGATAGGAAAAAAGAATAGAGGCAATCCAAGGTGGAAGATCCCAAAATGCAGGTCTAGTTATTATAATTACCAGCAGACGAATCTTTCAATCCCTTCACAGGGAGGTTTCTTTACAGCCACTACACTGAAACCACAAGAAAACCACCAATGCCTACAACAACCAAAGTTTTCCTTAAGAGATGAGAAATAATTTTTAGCTTAATATTAAAATAGTCTTCAGGGCTTCTGTGCTTAACATTAAAAAGGAAAAGAGGATTCTGACAGGAAACAATAGTTACCTGAAATATTCCTGCCTAGGAAATGTACTGTATAAATGCTCTTTTGATGTTGTGTCTACAGCTCTCTGAATGCCTTTATACAGAGATTATACCAAATGCGACTATGCGTAAATGAATACAGAAATAACTTGTTAACGTATGTGAAATAGGAAAATAATTTGAACTGAGTATCATAAAAATAATGCCTTAACGTTCCTCTTAAATGAGACAAGACACAGAATTAATATGCTTAAGATAAGTAAAAACTTATATCCTGGCAACAGGGGTTGGAGAACTCAGGGCTAGTTTAAAATTGCATTAGCAACCCCGACTTAGTTGATCTTCAACTCAGAACATGCGTAAATTGCATCTCTTATCAAACACACACAATTACATTTGCTGAAATACTATCTAACATAATAGGCATTATGAGCTCAGAAACAGAAACACAAATACAAAGTTTCAATTCAATTTAAATTTTAAAGCAATATCACATATCAAGCATACAAGACAGATATTCAAGAGATAAATGAAAAACAATCTAGAAAGCAATCAGATGCTTGCTAAAGGAGGAAGGATTCTCTAGGCTTGCTAGAGAAAAAAAGTGAAGATAAGCCACACAGCCACAACCACTTCAAAACGATTTTCCTGACAAAACAATACCCTCTATGACAGTTGTACTGAGAACCTCAATATGAATTAAGTGATTATGGAAATTAATAGCTTCACTTTCTTTTTTTTTTTTTTAAACTCATAACAAAGATACACAACTCAGTGGCCAAAGTGCACCATCAAGTGCCCCCAAACCAGTATCTGACTCACAGAATAGAGGATACTGGACTGCACTGAATGAAATTTTCTTTAAAACTTGAACAGGACTATTGACACAGAGAGAAATCAGAACCCATTAAAAAAGCAAAAAAAATAGCATGCTCTGTTACATAGGATATACTTGGGAAGCAGGTGTTACTGGCTTTACAATATCCAATCACTTGAGGCACAAGGGCCTTATATTCTCCCAAACAACTCACAGTAAGATTTACATACATTGTCAGGGCAGAAAAGGCAGGACACAAACTCCTAGAGGAGAGAGCACACAGCTAACAAACTGAAATGTTCTAACTAACAACAACCTTTCCTTTGAGAAGAAAGAGCAAAGGAAGAGAAAGAAAATTAGTTCTTTGAAGACTCAAAGAACAAGCTAAAAAGCAAGCTTCTGGACCAACCAAAAGACATTTAAGAAAAAGCTTGAGAAAAAAAAGCTTAAAAAAAAAAAAGACTAGAATGGGATACTTTGTTCAGTAAACTACTTATCACAGTTACAAAATGAAGTTTATTTATAAACCTAAAGGAAATAGAGTAGCTTTTCCCAGTTACATGAGAAAGGGAGACTCTTAACAGCGTAAGTAATGTTTGGCCTATCTACATGAACTTAAAAGAAGTGCCATTATGAAGCCATCTTCTGATCACAGCAAGTTTCATCCACTTGACTGATTTTGAGTTTGTGCCTTCTGAACTGCTAATAAGTCTTAAACATTTAATTGAACGGAAATATCTTCATCTCTACCCTTAGAGAAACCACAAAAACCCAGACTGGTCACGAATGCCTATTCTGTATTTAGTTCATATACCCTATAAAAACCCCTCACTTCCAAGAAAGCACAAACCCTCAAGCATTGCAATTTCATTCCTTTGCACCATAAGCACAGTTTAGATAGTATAGTGATGAAGCTAAAATAAACATCTTCCTCTGCAGGTTTTATTTTTGTTCCAAGAAGTGAAATATATCCTCATTCTTACTGGTGTAAACGAAACAGTTTTACTGCTGTTTATAAGCTAGTCACCAATTAGCTATGGTTACTAGAAAATGACAAAGTATTGTCCAAATCTAAATACAGTAAACCTTAAGCTAAAGCCCTAAATTTAAGCAATCCCAAAACACTGAGATTAAAGTGCAAAGCTAATCTGAAAGACTAAATGCAATTACATTTCAAATGCCTTCTGGACAACGGATACCAAATGATCATGTGTCTGTCTGGTGGGTCCATTTGTAAGGCTGATTGCTGATGAAAGACTAACTTATTGCTAACGAAAAAGTCTAGAGTAACAGTATAAAAACAAGCTGAAAAAATACTTCTAGCATTCACAGATTTCAAGACTCAAAATGTCTTTACAAGTCTCATTATAACAATCTACTAGAAAAATATCAAATATATCTCTAGGTATAAGTAAACTTCTGGTGTTATGAGGAATACAGAAATTCTAAATAAGAGTAACATTCACATGACCAGACTTTTCAAAAAAAAAAAAAAAAAAAAAAAACAACAACAACCCAAAACACCACAACAAAACCAGCACCAAAAAAAATGCAACAACCAACCAAACCTGGCATCTCTCAAAGTTAATAAAATGTATTACTAAGAACGTGGAAGGGATGTTTTTGGGACCGGGTAAAGAAGAAGCTGAAAGACATATTCTGTCCAATTCTTCCCCTCTTGAACCAGGCAACTCTAATCTCTTGTTTATTTCAAGGAGTGAGGAAGACTTAGCAGAAAGCAAATTCTAGTAGAAGATGATCCCACAGTTACTGAGGTAGTCATTCACTTCACTGATTATGGTCCTTAGGGTCATGCTTAGTGAAGGCAAAAACAAAACAAAACAAAAAAAAAAACCCAAAACATTTTCTTTTCCTCTAGAAAGCACATTAGAACACGTTTTAAAAGGCCATATTTCTCATTTTCTGAGGGTTAGATAATTGTGTTACACAAGAAGGGGAAAAGAAAGACCTACTAGTAGAAGCTCTAGCCTGTCTCCATAATCTGGAATAAGAACCACTCAGATTACATTCAACCACAGATTGATTTTTTCTGCTTAATAAACTAAACAAAGTATGGCTTCTGCAGTTTAAGCAAACAACTGAGAAATGCCTCATGCTAAACAAAGCCAGACTAAAGATCAGTTACTCAGTTTTGCCAGGTACATGTTTTATCACTGTATTCTGTCCTTCCACCCCCCAGCTGTTCTTATTACTGAACATTCTCATTCACTGTTACTTCTAAAAAATAACCCTTATAAAATAAAACTCTTATAAAATAACCCTTTCAAAACCTTCACATTTTCTCCACAAATGACTTATCTAACCTACTTCATTGTTGATAAAAATAACATAAAATTTAAAAAAAAAAAAAAAATCAAAGAAATTGTAAATTTAGTCTCAAGATGATAGATTCATGCAAACCTAATGAACACACTATGTTTAGTTTTGTATTCATATCTTGATATTAACTTTTTCCTGAACTGTAGTTTCCATTCAGACTGTTCTGGACATTCTGCTTTTATACAGTCTCATCCAAATGCCAAGCATTAGCTAAGGAGAAAATTAAGCCACTCACTTGCAGCTTGGAGTTTAAGGTCATCCTAAGTGCCTGAAAGCAAAAACAATATACTGTAATATCCTCTCAGCCACGTGAGGTTCATTGTGTTTTGGTTTTTTTAAATGAAAAAGCAACAGTCTGAACAAAAAATAACATCTCTGATAAATTTCCTCTGGGCTTCCCCATAAGTGGCCCAGTAAGTGGACTGACATAGTGGGCCAGGCACATGAAGGTCCCAGATGCTGAACAGAAAATTTTAAAAATCAGTATCTGCTTTAAGTACCAACACTCAGAACAAACTCGTGTTGTCTCACTGGATATATTTTTCCATTTTTCCCCCAGTTTTTTTTCATAACAAAACCTGGTCTCCATAAGGTATGTGATGTGCAAATAATTATTCTTTAGAATGTACTGATTTTGAAGCCATGCTGTCCAAAACCCACGAGCAATTCATACAGAGCTGTCACACTAGGCAGAGGAAGGGAATGTTAAGGGGGTGCGAAATCAACTCTTTTTTGGTAAAGACACTATCAGGCAACCAATAAAGCTAAATCTTTGTCTATTCCAGCAAAAAGTCACAATGACCAGTAGTTTTGTGAACACAGAATTGAGAATAGAGAACTGTAAGAAAGTGTTTATTCTAAACCACTGTTACTTTCTGCAAAGGGACAGCTGAAATAGAAGTTCCCAAATAATAACGCCTACCCCCGAAATAACAAAAACCCAAACAATAAGCCTTCTCATGTTCGTAAAATTCCATGTTTGGATAACACAACAAATTGTGTTATCATCCCAAAGAATTCTAAACAACTATGAACACGGGAACAAGGCTTCAGTGCCAGATGCCTAAAAGCAAGAAACGACAGGAAAGGGGGAGGCTTCAGCTAGAATCACGATGAGCAATTCTGTTGTAATCCCACATTTCTGACTTACTTCAGTTGTTCCTTGTCCTTTCCCACAACTTAACATTTACTATGTCACTAGTTATCAGGTGCCTAGATAAAACACTCTTAAGATTACTGTAAGCCAAAACCAGACAGTTCTTGAAAATAACAACACTACTCCAGCCTTCTGGAAAGCCTGTCATTTGTCAGAAGCCCTTTCCTTCTGTATTCTCTCTTTGTAGTTCCATATACTCTTAAAACACTGCAAACTGGTAGTAATGGCTGCCAGCATGCTTAGCATGCTTTCATGTCATGAAGCAGGCACAAAAGAAAACCCCTAAGAAATCACAAAACTTCTCATCTCATCAATTCCAATCCTCAAGTACTTCAGAGGCAAAAGACTAAGGAATGCATTAGTTTAAACCAAGGAAGATGTAAGAGTCTGGACAAATAAGTATTTTTCTAGAATGAAGTTTGACTACAGTTTGCTAATCTAGCGGAAGTCTTTATTACTCTCCAGAACTCAGCATTTGAAAATCAACACGTCAAATAACACAAGAGTGACAAGTTTCCTCAAAGCAGGTATGTGTTACTTTCCACCCATACAGAAAGGAATGAGAGTAACTGTAGGGTTGAACCAAGCAAATGACAATACAACATGGTAGGAGGATCTCAACCACAAATAAAAGAGGGGCTAGGGAAAGGGCTGCAGCTTTTCTCTTGCTTCATGACAACAGAGAGGATTTAGGAAGTTGGATATTTTTAACGTTGTTTTTCAATTTATTTTTCTCTTGAAAAAATAAAATCCAGACTATCAGCTTTACTCCTCAATTTTGTTCTAAAAGTAAATGGTGGTGTTCTATCTTGTGAGATAAATATGTTCAACCTAAAACAGTGAGAGCTGAAGTTGTGAAAGACTTCTGTTAGCTGTGGCATTAGCAGTTTCAAGGACTTTGTTAACACCACCTCTACTCCCATCCCAAATTTGTCTAATGTCAACTTCATAAGCACAAAGATAGATCTTTTTAAATCCCAGAGTGTTTAAGATTAAACAAGATCTGACTCCTCATGTAAAAGTCAACAGGGGGAGGGAGGAAAGAGGTGGGTAGGAGAGACAGAGAGGGACCCTAAGAACACCAGGAGTCAACATGTGATTTTTACGTCCTTGCATATCTGTACAGTCAAGCATCTCTACTCAGATAATATAATGGCATTATCAGACCCTAAAGGGACTTTAAGGAAAATCAGCATATTTAATATCCATGACTAGTTTAAAAAAAAAAAAAAAAAGAGAGAGAACAATTTTCAATTAATGCCACATAAAAGGAAATTATTATTTTTTAAACAACTAGGGCTGGGACCTGGAGTCACCACTTGAGATGTAATAATACAGATTGGATAGTGGGCTTTGCTAGATAAACAAAAGCTTTTTCATAGATGTAACACTAGTTTTCAGAATGTTGCTAGGGCAACAGCAGACTGTAACAAGAATTTCTGAATAATGAGCAGGTGGCAATATACGAAGATCTTAGACTCCTGACTGAATTATTCATATGTACTCCTGAATAGTGAGATTTATAAAAGCAATAGCCTTATTCCATCACCACAGATGGAAATACTATATACCTTGTCTAGAATATTTATTAGAGTTCTAAACATGCATATCTCTATTGTTTTAACATGATATGTAAGGCAAGATCACAGTCTGAACAAAAAAGGCTCACGACTCTAGTGTAAAGAGACATAAGCAGTTATTTTGCATAAAATACTGTTACACAATCTAAAAGAATAGTTTTTCTAAGCCAAAGCTAAATCTAATTTTCTGTCTAAGATTCTCCTTGTATTGATTCAACAATAATTCCAGAGGGACAGGAACAAATCTTGGCAATTACGAAGCAAGGACCAGACTAACTGAAAAGAACTGGACACACTTTATCCATCATGCACATCCATAGCAGGAGTTTTGCCACATACAAAATGCTATGGGGGAAAGCCCTATGCACAGTCTAGAGATAGTCTCTTATTGCACTCAAAAATCAATAGCAGCAAGACTTGGCAAGATTTTTGTTAATTTAAAACTTTCAACTCTGATAAGTCAATACACTACTAAAACTTCAGAACTAACAAATTCCTTCATTTATCTTCCCAAGAAAGTCTCTGATTAGCTGGTCAGCAATCATTTCAGTATCTGGACAAAGCCAGCTGTAACATTCTTCTTTTTCTGACTATTACAGAAGATAACTATTTTAACTTGTTCTAGGACTGAACTGTTCTCCCCTGTGAATTCACTGAGAAGCTGTACTGGGATATGAAAAAAAAAAACCCCCACCTGCCCCACCTTTTGGGGGTTTTTCTCACAGATCTCAGATCTCTGTTTTAAACACCAATAAAATAGTAAAATTTGTAGTTATTTTAAGCAAAGTTCCCAATTTCTGGAGATTAACATAGTCTATGTATTGAGATATAAATTCATATGCCACAAGATGACCATATATTAATGTTTGTAACTACAAACTACACAGCTGTTTTGCAAAGCACACATTATCAAAAAAAGTTGCAAAAACACAGTAAAAGGTAGATAATCTAATTATTTGATACTATTTTGACAAATACTCTTCAATTCTCCATGAAGCCCCTCAGTACAAGAAAGACATTGAGGTGCTGGAGCGTGTCCAGAGAAGGGCCACGAAGCTGGTGAAGGGCCTGGAGAACAAGTCTTATGAGGAGCGGCTGAGGGAACTGGGGCTGTTTAGCCTGGAGAAGAGGAGCCTGAGGGGAGACCTCATCGCGCTCTACAACTACCTGAAAGGAGGTTGTAGCGAGGTGGGGGTTGGTCTCTTCTCCCAAGTAAAAAGTGATAGGAGAAGAGGAAATGGCCTCAAGCTGCACTACGGGAGGTTTAGACTGGATATTAGGAAAAATTTCTTCACTGAAAGGCTGTCAAGCACTGGACCAGGCTGCCCAGGGAAGTGGTTGAGTCACCGCCCCTGGAAGTATTTAAAAGACATGTAGATGTGGTGCTCAGGGACATGGTTTAGTGGTGGACGTGGCAGTGCTAGGTTCACAATTGGACTTGATGATCTTAAAGGCCCTTTCCAACCTAAATGATTCTATAATTTACCAAATGCAATTGTTTCAGTTTAGCTGATTTCAGGACAAGCCCTGGAACAAGTTACACATTAAATTCTCTTGTCATCATGCGTGAAAGCTGTACAGATCTGAATACCCCACAGTCAGCTAGAACTAGTTTTTAAACTGAAGTTCATCTAGAGAAATCTCACAACAATAAGTTGACATCTGGTCAAGTTCTACCAACAAAGCCTTCCAATGTCAGCAAAGCTTCCTGAATTAGGTTACAGCTAAACCCGTTTTCTATGGAATCCACAATTCAAGAAGAATGTTCAGTGGAGACAGTCTAACTCGCAGAATATTAAAGTATCTGATTCTTACAGCTAGTCTTCCTGCATTGTTTATAAATGAGCTACTGTCCTCTGCAGCATCTTCAGTCTAAACGGGTTTAAGATCCAGTGCTGAGCAGTGTCCTGCATTGCAGTTGAATCTTGTAAATTCCTTTGTTCAACTTTCTGGTCAGAGGGAGGTCAGAAGACAATTGCCTCACTAATATGATGGCCTCATCCAACAGTTGTTTAAGCATGATTTTATATCTTGAAACTGAAAATCCTGGTAACAAAGAAAAGTAAAATCAGCATCTTGCTACTTCCTAATGAACACTTTTGAAAGCACATCATCAGAACAGCAGCTGAATTGTCCAGACCCAAGCACAATAAAGACAGAGTTCCTTCCTTTCCCCAACTGAAAAAACCATGGAGCATCATTTTCTGCCACCTTGGTACTCATACCTTTCAAAGACACTTCATCTTCTTAAGTAGAAGGTTTAGTCAAGGAAGCAATGCTAACTTTTGCACTAAGTACCAATTTTTTTGTGATGGTATATCCTCCTCTTTCATGGTATAATCTACCAAAACAAGAGGCTACCCATTATAGAAACTTACCAGGGAGGAAGGAAAAGTAAACCTAATGAAGATTTGTTTTATAGCATGATGGATTTCTTTAATTATAAAAAAGTATGAACACAGGACAAATACTACCACCAGTAAGTTTATATTCTGAAGAATGTCTGTAACTCTTACACTTTAAAGTTTAAATGAGAAACTAATACAGTGCATTAGAACTTAGTGAATTTATCTGAAAAGTTTTCTGGAACACTAATTTAGAGACAAGTATAAAGGCATGAGAGAAATTAAAAATAAGCACTGTTGTTTTCCTCAAAAATACCTCAAAGATTGCATGACCAAGCCATTGCAAATTTGACAGGAGGAAAAAACCCCACCCTTAAAATGCAAATACCATATGCACCTTTCCTTAGTTGAACACAGGCATACACACCCAAGTTTGGGGGCAGAAAGGTTTTGAAAGCTTAAAAGAACAGGAAAGAAAATCTTGCTGGAAATCAGATTTTTCACATTTTTAAGAGTGCTTATTTACAACCTGTATTATGCTTTGCCTAACACACTCGGGAGGTGTGAACAGACCAGAAGGTCAGTGCTACAGTCATTCTCTGAGATACCAAACGTCCAATGAGGAAAGGAGATGGTTTAAAGAGACAGCAAACTTTAACACTGCTCTATTACTGAATAAGTCAATCCTTAAGAATCTTATTCACATAGTCAGAATATTCAAGCAAAGGATTATTAATAATTAATAGAATAGCTATTAATAATTATTAGAATCCTGCATTTCTCTGACCAAAAGGCTTTACTTCATAGGCAATCCAGGACAGGGACTTTGATACAGCCCCAGGTTACAACAATCCAAGGATTGAGGATAATCAGGCTGTCCTTGATGTATCATTTCCTTATATAGACATACAATATACAGTTACAATAATATATATTAAAAGATATTGATGAATTATATGTAGTATTTAACAACGTTATGTGTGTAGATTACTTAAGGAATCTTCTCTAAAATACCTATGGAACTTGCCATCACTACAGATTCCCTAAGGCAGAGGGAGAAGGGGCTGGGAGGGGAAGAGAGCCCTTTAAAAGGAATAACCACAAATTTAGCTGGATGCATAAATGCAGAGGAAGCAAAAAACAAACCAACCAACCACAAAAAAACCCACCCCAAAACAGACTGATCAACCAAAAGGTAAGCCTTGGAAGTGAGAAACACAAGTTACCAGTCTGAGTCAGAACTTGCTAACAAAAAGTTCATTATCCACTTAAATGGAAAAAGAACAAGAACACAAGAAAACCACTATAGCACATCTGAAATTGAATTTGAAAGAGTACATTCAAAGGAAAAACAAGATTCACAATGTAAATGCTAAAGACAGCATACCCGCTAACTACAGAAGTTTAGAAGAACTATCTCATCAGATCAGAAGTCCCAGAGCAGAGATTTTTTTGCAACAATAGAAAACACACAATGGTATCATTTGATGTTAGAATGACAAGCACAGGAAAAAATAACTGTATGCCTGGCTTTTCAACAAATTTTAAAGGAAAGAATGAATCAAAGGCACCAAAGTCAATGGAAAATGAGTTGACAGAAAAACATGTGTAACACAGAGATTGTGCCAAACAGCTCTATTTAATAAAGTAATATTTCTTAGGAAAAATAAAGGGAGTAGGCCTAATCTATTTGAATTTTATGTGGTATTATACAGGAAATTGATAAAGACAATGAAGATGAATAAAAATTATTCTAGTAATTAGAAGGCTTACTAACAAAAGGTATTGTAACAAGGAGTAGATTAAGAGGGGACAAATGGGTAAGGCAGTGAAGGGGGTTAGCAATGGAGCTTTGTTTCATTTCAGTCCTACTACAAGGACCACAAATGTGGGAAGTACAACCAGCAGAGGCAAAAAGATGATCTTAAGGATACTGATAACAGTACTGACTGTTACCAATGACAGAAATTCTTAAACCAAGTAGTGATTCAATAGAACCAAGATGGAAGAGAAATAGTTAACCAATCCTACGATGAGCATTGATTCTGTGACTCAACTCACAATGCAACGTAGCCTTGAAAAAGGTAAATGCAGTAAGATGTACCCACCATTCAAGTTATTCTCAGAAAAGCTACAGAAGCATAAATGCCATTCTAATAAAGCCTGGTGAGACCTTTCATGGAAGATGGTATTTGCACTGGTAAAAACTTGTATGGAAAACATCATTTCATTCTAAAAACAAGGTAGCTGAAGAAGAGACTGAAAAAGACCATCTAGCTCAGTGAAAACACAGACTGAACAGGACAAGTCGTCTTTAGATGGCACATGTGGCTGTAGTAGATAACAGGTGGGTAGAAGAGCTACCTAAGCTAGAGGAAAACATTGCCACAAAACCACGTGTCTATAAATTTGCCACAGCCAGCCAGGCTGGAGGCCAGGAGACATCACAGAACCAGATTTTACAACTGCTATCCAGCAGGAAAGAAGACAGCTAGCAATTTAATTAACATTAAGATAAAGTTTGACACAGTTATGAAAGGATTATTTCCTGTAATAAGAAGGGACTGGAGTAAATGACTCACAGAGTGTCTCCTTTCAAGCACATCCATGCAGTGCATTGTACATTAATTTGCACACTTGTCCATAAACATTCCATTATTTTACTGATAATTATTGCTATTTAATACTAGAGTACCTGGATGGCCTAGATTTAGCGGGAACCAACTGAAAATTTTTTGTTCATCCAACTTTACTTTCAATTATCCTGGTAAGAAGCCTTCTTAGGATCAGCAAGAATTTTTCCTTCAAACGAAAAGAAACCGGAGAAAGTCCACTTACTTGTACTTTATTTCTAAAAAATTCAAAGAATAATTTAAAATCAATTTTATGTCCTCCAACATTTTCTATGGAAGTCTATCTTATAACATCAAACATGTGAGAGAATCCATCTTCCTTATAGTAGTCATGCCTACATTTAACCTATATATATAGTACATGGGCATTCTGAATTCAAACATAGTGTAAAGTTTTAGAATCACTGCCATTATAACAATGTAACTGCAGTATATGCAGACATGAATAAAATATGGATACAGAAAACTACCACAAACATAAGAGTCCCGAGGTTAATAAGTTATGAGCAGTATTAAAGCTGAATGCTTGTTAACTTCATGCATGAGGACTTTCTTACTTGTCATATCAAGAGCTAGTCAGCTGCCCAGATACAGACATCTAGTGTGGGCAGATAGGCAGCATGGGGAGACAAGATATTTAGCCAGACAACTAAGAACCCCACCAGATCACTCTGATCTCAGTCAAGCAACAGGCTTCAGAATTGTCACCACTGATCTAAACCATGCCTGAATTCACACATTGTCTAACTAGAGCCGAAAAATCTTTCCAAGGTCTTCCACCCCCTATTATTCCACATGTTAAAAACGGGCTAAACTGCTTAAAATTAGCCTATATTTTGTTGCATATTGGAAGACAGGACAAGAAAAAGAGACACTGAGAGAATACCTACACATTTACATTTCTTGATCTTCATGGAACATTGTTAGAAACTGGATTTGTGTGTCTGTCTTCCTTGGTCCATAGCAGTGTGAAGGCTTAAAATGACATTGTCCAGTATTTCAACAAGAAAAAGCCAGACAAAAAGCTGATTGTATTCTGAGCTGGGACAGCTTTCACTACTATTTTGATACGCAAGTCTTAATAAAGACTACTGCTCTTTGTGCTTTTCAAATTAAACTTTACAGTGTCAGTAAAGGCAAGATTAAGTAGCAACTAATGGGATGCCATCACTCCTAATGATGAACAGCCAAATGTTGGAATATCATTTAGGGACATGGTTTAGTGGGCATGGTGGTGTTGGGTTGATAGTTGGACTCGATGATCTTAGAGGTCTTTTCCAACCTTAATGATTCTATGATTCCATGATCATACATTGCAATAATTAGGTTAGCCCAGTAACGTCATTTATTCTGTTCATATTACTGCTTTAAGAATTTAGTCTAAAGGTACCATTCAGAGCTCAGAAATCTTAGTCAAAACATGGTATTACTTATTTCACTGGATGAAGGCTCTTCTGTTTTATCATTACTAGCTAAGCTCAGTCTGGACTCAGCTGCTTCTCCCAGTAACAAGAATGTCCACATAAATACAGGTGTTCCTCTCTAGAAGCCATTATTTGAAATCAGAGACGGAAACAGGACCTGTTTAGTGTTACCACACAAAGCATTAGGATGAAAATCATAACGTTTTTATAAATTAACACAATAGTTTGTGTGAAAGATTCATATCCATTTGCTAGACCACAAGTCTAACCAGAAGGCATTAGTATTCCTGTACAGCCTCCATAAAGTCACTTAATAGCTTTGCATGTCCTCTTCCTCCTCCCAGTCCATACCACAAGGATGACACCTCAGAGCAATACTGCTACGGGGTTGTGGTACAGCTTTAAACCCTTGAAAGAGTACTTTATTTTTCCATGACAATAATGCAATGTGCAACAAAACGTGTGCCTAGAATCCTTTTTAGAGATTATTTGCAATGAAAATACATTAAAGATCACTTTGATGTGCTTAAAACAAAAAAGAAACCACATCTAAACTAGGACACTAGTTATTTGTAATCCTCATTGCAAATAAAAATCAAAGACTCATTATTGCTAATTCTAACAGTAGAACTACTATCAGCACATACTATGAGTATCCAATTATCCATTTTACCACAGTTGCTTCCACTGAAGTATATACAACAGTCACTAACACAAGAAAATTAGCTTCCCTTGGTTTTCCCTTGGAAAGCTGTTAGGCAAAAGTTCTTGTTCAGAAACAGTCTGGCTTCCCAAGTGTAAGAAGGATAACGATGCATCAACTCAAAAAGACAAGCCAAGTTTTATTTTGAGTCAAGGTACTGACATTCTATGTAGTTATGCTAACCAATCAAGCTACTTTTAAGGGAAGACAGAAACTGGCAAGGGTTCAGTTCTTGCTTGAAGTTATGGAATAGATTCAGTAGATTATAAAAGAAAGGGAGAAAAAGAATCTAATCCTGGCAGCACGTTTTACTCTTTAAACACCTACAGAGCACACTGAACCTGAAATGTAGCTCTTCATCCAAAAGATAGAGGGATTTACAATGCTTTAAAGGAAACAGGCTTTTTACTGAACCTTCTGTTGAAATGCTCCAAATCACACTGTGATAACATGAAAAAGAATTCCCCACAAAGTGATTTACTAGTTTTGCTACTGCAGCATTTGGGCACAAAAACTGAACATTTGATGAAAGCCTAAGTTATAAGGCTCAACAATTTTCCAATGCCTCTCTAAACTCCTACTGTATCTCCACAAGAACAGACCAAATTCTTCTGAGCTCACGTAGAATATGAAGACACATGGAAGCCTTCTTGTGGATCCAGCATGCTGGTCAGTGATGCAACTGCTCCCAGCTACTCACCACCAGCAGGAGGTTTTTATCCCCAAAGCTCTGACATCAGAAAGGACTGTGAGAACAACTCCTCAATCTGCTGTTGGCAGAAGCACTCAAATTAGTTCAAACTTCACTTACCAGCTGCACACCAACAGCCTTTTCTAGATTCAGCTGTGCTGAAGAAGGCACTGATCCCACTTCCAGTCACCATTTCCTCCATCTGCCAGCTAAACTGCTCCTGTGAGCCTCCCTATACGGTTCAATTTGATAGAATGAATAAGAGACCTACGTCTTACACAGCTGAAAGTGAAACGTTCAGAAACTCCTCACAATAACAGCTCATTTAACAGATCAGAGGAGGTGACAGAGGGTATGAACAAAAAGCTAAGGATATGTCAATATGATGGCCTCTTTCACAAAGGCAGATATTTGGAAGGAACACATCTGTTTATATCCTGCTTCACCGTAAAGTAAAGTAAAATGGTATAGTTGGACACTAACAGAAAGCTATTACACCTCACTTAGCTGCGCACATAATTCTTCAAAACGAGTATGGTAGGTTAACTGCTAGCCGATCATACAAAACATTTTTCAGAAAAATACAAAAATCAGCACCGGATCTTTGCTAAGAATGGTCAGCTAAACCAAATCCAACAATGACACCTTCTACATTTATGCCTTTTAGAGGTTATTTTTTGACCTGGTAACACAAGTTATCCAAAACTATGATTTCAAAATGAAGGAGCAACTATGCTATGCTGTTTAGCCATAGCTTTAATGATATTTAAGATGTTTGTCCTGACAAGCTTCAGTCTTCAGACCATTCTACACACGATTGGACATAAACCTTTCATTAATGGTAGTACAAACTTGCTAACAAATAAACCTGGGGAGGGGGCAGAGTAGAAAGTTGGGAATGTTAAATAAAGGATAAAATTCCATTTTATACACAAATTTTTGAGTTAAAGAATAACAAGAATTGATGTTGGGAAAGAGATAAAAGAACAGAAAAACTTAGCAGCAGATGAACAAAGACAGGTGAACAATGCAGTATATGTTTATGCAGAAACCAATGGCTGCAGAGAGATAATGCCCCATTCCCTTCTAGAGATCCAAGATAACGAATGGAACAGAAACCCTTGAATAAGCATGCCACAGCCATGCTCTTGAAATCTACAGTTTGCTTCAGCAGCCTGGATACAAACATACAATAACCAAATATAATATTCTTGGAAACTTAATTCTATATATTGGAGAAGAATTCATATCATAAAATGACACATTGACAGCATTCTCATAATACATACATTAAACTGCAGGAGACCAAGTTAGGCACAAGAGTAGCTGTGGAGGCTGTTCTGTAATTAAGGCTGCTGAGCTTCCATAAATCTGGTTTCAGACATTATTTCGTCTAAAGCACTCCTTCAAAAAGTTATGAAATCAAAATAAGATTATAGGTAGGCTGAAAGTACAATTTTCCCAACAATATTTAATCATCATCTGTTGCTGATGTATGATCTCCTAGAAATAGAGCTTTCCAATACCGCCTTAAAAAAAATCTCTTAACATTGTTATACAGAGCATCAGTCCACCACCTCAAAGAAAAGCCAACAAAGAAACACATAAAACCTACTTTAACGGGCTTGCATAGATGCTACCTATCATCCAGAGCAAGCACCATATTAAGGCATTCACACAGATTCTTCTTGCCTAAGAGTACGGTGTGAACGACCTTATTATTCAGGTCTTGCATTGCCAAACGACTCATCTTTCCATTACTAAAAGGCTCAATTTGGAATGCAGCGTTTAACAAAAGCCCCTGGGTCATTCCTATCTAGCCATTACTAGGTGGAATGTACGTGGGAAAACTGCCACTAAAAGCTTAACTGGGCTCCCAAACCCCAACACTTCTGCAGTCCTTCCAACCTAGTGGTGCCAGGATTATAGAATACTCTTACCACTTCTATGAAAGCTCCTTAGATGTCACATCCATGAATTATAGTATTTTGTATTTACTGGCTATTGCTTAACTCTTTTCATATATATGAAATAAGAAGAATTAGAGTATCCTGGAAAATTTAAGAATCTATACACTTGAGTGATTTTGTTTGCTATCACTAATCAGGACATCCAAAGTTGTTGCTATTCTTATGCAGGTAGTAAAGTTATAGCATAGAGCTGTCTAGCTCACCAAAACTTAACAATACGTATCAAAAGGTTTTTAAAAATTGAATGTACGCTACATTGCAGGCAATTCAAAGTTTATATTGTTTCATTAACATTATCTGACAACCCACTCTTTATGAACACGCTGTCAAAAGTCCCATTTTTCCCAGAGTCAAAAAAGAAAAAAGCAACTGTATCAACTACTTTTAAAAGCCTACAATACAGTACCTTGAAACTTTAAATGTATCATCGTGTTTTAAAAGATGTGGCACTACACTTCTTAGTCAAATTAACTCTAGGGAGAAGTAAATGTGTAAAAATGGTGATACAAAGATGTACGAACTTAAATTAACCCAGGCTACTGGCGCAAACTGACAGCACCTTTCAACTGAATAAAACACAAAACCATGGTATTTGTGGTTCACACCCAGAGCTATACCTAACGCACTTCACCTAGAACATCCAGCTGGTTTGAAGCAGTTTCACAGATAGACTTTAAGCAAGTAGTATAAAATAAGTAAGACTTTGATGTAAGACAAATACACTGAAACATGAGAAGAAACGAAAACCAAAAACTTAATACAAGTTAAAGGAAGAAAAAAAGCATAGACAGAATATTGCTTAAGACAAGAAAAAGGAAAGTAGTAGTATCTGTGTCCTCAGACTTCCCTTCTTTATTCCTCCAGACACGCACACAAAAATAAAATATAATCAGAGGACCACTGCCACAGATTTGAGTAATCCACCCTTCCCAAATCTTTAACTAAGTTTCTGGAAAACTGCTAACAAACCTAATCCAGTACACTGCACACCCCTTAAAATTACTGGTATTTAGTCAAACCCATTTTTACTCCTGAGAAAAGTAGTAGTTGATCTTGATAGCAATTTACAGTTTTGTAAAATAAAAAGTGACCTAGCAATACTGAGCAATGCAGTAACAAGTACTACATTTTTGACCTTCCAAGATTTAAAAGACACAACAAGTCTTTATATTATCTTTATCATTGGGGCTTTTTTTTTTTTTTTAAATTGAGGAGTACAAGCTATAAATCACAGATTTTCTACAAAATACTCAATATATCACAGTATTTACCGTGAAACAAACACTTAATATTAGCTGCCTGGCAATAATATTATCACTTGTAACAAACAAATGGAAGACTGTCAAAGAAAACATGTTTCCACTGCCATTTCTTCCTCCTGAATAGCAAATTGTTTGAATAAAACCTTTTGAAAAATAATTTCAGAACTTCATTTTTGTTGCTTTCGCTTCAACAATAAATACGTATTCCTAATCAAACATTCACAAGAAATACTGCACTGTAAGATTGCTGTGATCATGTCTTCTGCTTAGTATTCAACCAAAAAGCAAGTCTCAAGTACAATACTCCTTTAGAAGACAAGACATGAGAAAGTAACCCTGTTGAAAATCGCAAGTTAACGCCTCAATGCAAACAGGTTAGTCTCAGACACTCTGCAGGAGAAAAAAAAACCCCAACACATTCCCTATTCTGCATTAGGCACACAGGATCTCTCTAATTTCAGGCTAATGAAAAAAGGGCATCAATATTAAAAATTAAAATAATTTAAAAACCAGTCCCAAACAACACACACTTTTGGAGATTATATTATCTGACAATGCACCCTAAACAAAGTATCCATCACTCATTTTGGTTTTTTCCCCATCACCTTCCTAATCCAGCTTCCTATAGAGATCACACAAATCCACCAATGTGTATCTTGTACTACAGGCTTAATTATGAAAAATAGAATTTGTGCAAATCTCTTAGTGTGAATAATCTGAATTCTTAGACTCGATGTAAGAAACAGCTATGCCTCACTTCTTTTTCTGTCTCATTCTGTCTCGCTCATAAAGTGAAACCCTTCTTCAGTGCCGAAAACTCATTTAAAAATGTTATTAAAAGAGACTGTAAAAACCAGACTGTGACACAGTTTGCTCTCGAGACTCCTTACACATTGGATTATAGTATACTACATATATCTACATGCAGAAAAAAAAACCGTAATAGGACAGCTCTCTTCCAACACTACCATAGGCAGCACGAATATAACATATTTCCCCGGACAACATAAGGAGAGGTCTAAATAGGAACCCACGATAGCCGATACGAGCGCAGCACGCTTGCAGACAACTCCTGCTAACCCGAGGGGCTAAACCCAAAAACACACCCCTGCAACACTTGGCACCCCTAGAGCCCACCGCCCGAAGGGTTCGGAGTGCTCTGAGGGCCACCAACCGGCTCCCTACCCCCGGCTCCAGAGAGAGCGCTGGCCCAGGGACCAACATCCTCCAACAAGTAACCGCGACAGCGCGGCTGGGACAGACCCCAGGCCGGGGCGGCGCAGGGCTGCGGCGGGGCCGAGGGCGCAGCC
>NW_009224916.1:0-23637 GCF_000690835.1 Fulmarus glacialis
CTTAATGATTCTATGATTCTATTCTGTAATTCTGTGAATAATCTTAGCCGCTGTATTTCCCAACTTCTGTTTTCTTGCTTTTTTGTTTGGTCTTTCATTAAAATACACAAAAATCCGTGTTATTTTTGTACATAAAAGTTTTTGAACATCTGTAGAAAAAAATCAAGAATGCTTGTAATGCTATTGATTATCTGTGCTTAACACTGTACTTTATTTAGCAAAAAGTAGAATGACTCAATAATGGGTCATAAGTTCCAAGCTAATTGATCTTCTTTCATCCAATGAGATTGCTTTAAACAGTAATCAGTTCTAGCTGTACTTTAGGTATCCAAGTGGAAACATTGAACTGTATGTCTGATATCATCACAGACCATGTATAAGCAGAGTTGCGCAAAAAAAATGTAATGTCAGTCATTCCATGGCACAGAGAAGGTAACATGAAAGAAATGAGAATTGTTAATGCTACATGGTATTACTGTGGGAAGAGACCAGTTGAGCAGAAAAGTTTACTTTTGAAACATAACACTTTCTGTCCTGAACACCACAGGCAGCTTCGTAAGTATAAATTATCTCTCCACTAATGAGCATCAGGGTCACACTTTACTTGAGATTCTAAATCCATGTCATTATTCTAAAATGTGTTTGTGAAGAAAGATTCATTTGCTGTGTAGTGAAGGTGCTTTTAGGGATTGCTTTTAAGTGACTTTGATTAACCTGAACAAGAGCTTAAAATACTTCAGTGTCGGAACTTTTCATGAAGGTTTAAGAATTCCATGAATGGATCAAGGGAGAAAAGAATCAGAAAACCATAGGAGCTATGGGGTGATTGTGTAAAAAGAACTGCAAACCTATAATTAATCATCTGTTACAGAATTCTTACAAAATGACAGTCTTACTTATATACTTTTAATCTTTTCTGAATAAAATGGTCCGTTAGGCAAACGTGTTTATATATATACACACATGTATGTGTGTGTATATGTATATATGTATCTTTGTGTATATAATTTCTGAACTTCTGATGTGACTTCAAAAAGTTAAAATCTCGCGAAGGAATTAATGAAGGCACATTGATGAACATCAGGTTCACTGAATGTCAAATTGTGTTATTTCCCAAATGTTAAAATAGTACTTAATAGCCTTTGATGCAGCAAAATAAAATAGGCGTTTTCTTTGATATGCATGTGCAGAACAAAGATGGCTTTGAAGTCTGTTTTTGTGTATTCCTTTAGCAGCGAAAAACTGACATGATCGTAAACTTAGATTATTTGAAAGTATGAAAGCACATGAGACTTCAAAGGAAAAGTAGGACAATTTTCTTGACAGAAAAGTAATGCTACCTCTAGTGTCAGTGATGTTAATTGACTGTACTTGTACTTTCCTAAGACTTTAGGTGATTAGTTTGTTTAAGCTAAAGGGATACTGTTGTGAATAGACTTTATAAACTATAAGTAATGTAGAGAAATCTTAAAATGCGGTTGGTAGAATGAATGATTTAAAAGTGACTTCTGATTCATTTTAGGTATAGCTATTGCTTGTCAGCAGATCTCTGAGAACACCAGCCACCACTGGATAGCAAAATGTAGGTATGTCACTTTTGCACCATCTGAGGAGGGACACAGGATTTGATACATCTCCTTGCCTGGATTAGCCTTTTGTGAAGTACGTAAACACGTATTTGAAAGGATATGTCTCCTCCACAAAGATTAAAAATAAAACAGCAAACAAACCTCCCTACTGTTCCACATTTTTTAGATATAATCCCAAAACTTTCTATTCATTATTTCTACACCTATACTTTGTATTTGGTAATCAAATACATTTTTGTTTCAGAAGCCCGTGCTCAACTTTCTGTATGACAGCCAAATGACTCTTCAGATTCTGTGCCTCTGCAAACTTGTTGCAAATCAGCAACAATTTCACAACTGTTTTATATTTACTTTTTGACGACTGATGAAAATACGAAATTTCTTTCACTTTTCTTATGTCTCTATATCCAAAGTCTAAAGTTACGTTTCTTTGGAGAACCTTTGCTGTTCTTATTATCCTATTCAGTGGCATTAGTTATATGCTTATCTTGTGGTTCTCAATCAAATCAATCTGCAACAGAATAAAAGAAATAGCATACCTAAAATGCAGGTTGTGCTAACCTGAAGGTTTTCTCTTATTTCCTCCAAATACTGGCAAAATATGATTACTTTTTCTGTCCCATATAATCTTCTCCAGTATTTTAAGATTTGGTACGGAACTGGTGGCTCACAGGTCTCTTCAACTTATGCTAGTCTCTCAGGCTACTTCTGCGATGTCCTTGGCAGCGGTGCTGGTGAACATCTGACAGATGATGCAGACTTACTTCCTTCTGCCATTGTCCTTTTTTCTCTCTGCCCTTTCCTGACCTCCCACTCGTGAACACAGCTCCTGCTCTCTCTGTCCCCTATAAACAAAGTCATTTCCCATTGGCTCAAAGTAGCCTGTCCCCCATCTTACAGATGTGGAAATTCCTCTCAGTCATAAATCCCAATGGTGTTATTCAGGGTCTGAGGCCTGAGTATTCAGTGACTCTCTTGAGGGAAGTTTCCCAGAGAATTCCCGGTCTAAAGTACATGCAGAAGCAAAAATACCCTGGCTGTCTTCACTAGTGTCAGCTTCATGAATACTTTCCCAGACTTCTGAGTAATCTGCCAGAACCAAAATATGCAAGTCAGCATGTGAATGCCTAGAGTACATCTGTTGTTTTTGAGGACTGAAGCAGGAAGAATGCTTGGGTAACAATTCTGCATTAGGAGCTCCTAAGTAATCACAAGCATGAAAGAAGTGGTAGATCAGCATTAGTGATGTGTGATTCTGTTCTGGTTTGTAGCTTAGACTACAAGATAAAAGGGATCAGGCAAGGGCAGGCAGGGCAAAAAATGAAGGAAAGAGATAATCCTTCACTGCTGTAGGAAAAGTATAGGCTTAAAGGTACTTCCTTGAAGCTTCTTCATGTTTCCATTGTATTGCTCTAGAAAATGGTTTGGACATTTAAGATTAACGGTAGCCAATTTACTAGGCAGTTAGTGTGTGCAGTGCCACTCCCAGTAGATCCAGTGGTGGATAAATGTACTGTCTTTCAAAGGATGCTATGATCAAAGCAAGCAAAAAAGAACAACAGCTGCTTTAGGAGTTTAGTTAAATCCCCTATTTTGAGTGGGCTCACGTCTGGCAGGCAGTGAGTAAACTGTGCCAGTAAAAAGTCAAAGTTCAGTCAATCTCTGACACAGGTGCCTCCCCAGCCATGAATGGCATGTTGCGCGATGGCCGTCACTGTCCCTTGCTACTGTCTGTATATGGATTCACTTTTATCATGGAGCCTTGTCTTTTCTGCTGGTTGCTTTGCTTCTTGGTAAACCTGCCCAGCTCTAGCCAGACCACTACTGGAGAATGGGTAGTCTGTGGATAAAGTATGCTTAGAATACGGGATGGTCATTTCTTGAGAGTGGGAATATATGTCTTAGTGAGTCCAAGGCTGGAGTGGGATGCAGATGAAACGAGAGCCATACAAGGGAAGAGTACGGAAAAATGTCACTGTTTCACTAGAGTCTTACCCTGCAAACACACTACACAACAAAGCAATGAGGTATTTTTTATTTCTATGGTAAATCGAGATGACAATATGGACGCACCTCTAGATACTTATTATTCAGGCTTATTGAATATATGGTGTCTTACAATTTTGTCACTTGCAAAGCCATTTACAAGGAGAATATTCACACATCTTATTGCAGCAATTTTGAAACCTTATTTTTGTCAGAAATCATGTCTCTCAGACTCCAAACTTTCAGGCCATGACAATTTCAAATTTGAATGAGAGGTACCTCACTGAAAGCAATAGATGCACAGTTTGATAATCTTCTAAAGCTGTAGATTCTGTAATTACAAACCAAAAACAAAACAAAGCAAACCTGAAAATTAACTCAGAAGAGCACCATCACTAATTTATTTTCAAGCACACAAACAGACAATGATGCTTTTTATGATCAGGAAATAGAAGCAAAATGTAAGGATACTTAACAGCAGAAAAACCCTAACTCTGTTTCCTGAGGAAACACCTAATGAAAGTACCGATGGCAATACTGAATGAAATTCCTGTGAGTCAGAATGAAATTTCTGTAGAAAAATGTGGACTTACACATTGAAATACTTAAGGATTTGGGGGAAAGAAAGGAAAGGAAAAGGAAAGGGAAAGGGGAAAGGGGAGAGGAGAAGGGAGGAAAGGGGGAAGGGGGAAAGAGAAGGGAAAGGAAAGAAAGGAAAGGAGAGGGGAGAGGAGAGGAGGGGAGGGGAGGGGAGGGGAAAGGAGAGGAAAGGAGAGGAAGGAAAGGGGAAAGGAGAGGAAAGGAGAGGAAAGGGAAGAGAAGGGAAGGGAAGGAAGGAAAAAGGGAAAAGGAAAAAGGAAAGAGGAAAGAAAAAATACCAAAAGCGTATTCTATAGTCTTAAATATTTTAAAACCTTTCATTTCTTCTGAAAGGAAAATGTAAATATAAAGCTAGCTCTTGTGATGAAGGGGAGTAGGGAATAAATGAGAGAAGAATTATCAGCTGGTTGTTCTGACCTATGTAGTGTATGTGCAAGTAGTAGTACACTCTTGCTTTAAGGCGTCTAGGGCTACCTGAGACTCCCTAAAATATCCTAGGCATTTGTACATATTCTTTTGAAATTCTTTGTCAGAGACCTAACAAAATAGTGATTATTTACATCTGGAGGACTCAGAAAGACATGTATTGTTCTTTTAGTCTTGGTGTAAACGCTTCCTTAAATAATTTTTCATTAGTCTCGGTTACTGAGTGAATTTTCCTGTTAGAATGAACAAGGATACAATTATACTTAAACGAAACAGTGGAAGAGTGAATCAAGTCCAGAAAATGTGAATTATGTGACATTTGAAGTATTTTTGTCATTGAATGAGAACTTGTCCAAGAAAATGAAAGTTACATATGGTACAAGGAAGGAAACAAATCAAGGTCTGCAGTCATAGTTCCTATCCTAGTAAAATATCTCTGTAATAAAAACATGTTGGTGGGAGACCCAGGTTTACATTTTATTTTAAACTCTTAGAAAATTACTTTCACTTAAAGGTAAAAGATATCAAGGAGATGAAAAGTTAAATAAAAAGATTATGTTATCTTGAATTCTCAGTGGAAGCTATTGTCCTACATAATTCATAGTAAGTTTTTGTTTGATCTTCTATATTTACAGAAGGTATTACTAGTGAATGCACATTTTAAAGCTAAAATACTCCCGTTAATTCTACAATTTATACTTACAGTAATTATTTGGATTTAGTTTATCGTGAGGGAATGTTGTAGTAACAAACCAGTCATTAAGAAATAAGTTTGTGCTTCTACATGTACTTGCAAAATCTGCCTACAAGGTTTCCATCTCAATATCTGGATCAGATTGTGTAGTTATGACAAGCTTACAGTTGACTGAAAATGAAATAGTCACCATTTTAAGCTAACAAAGTACCTGATTCTTCATCTTCCTGCCATTTAGGTTTCCACTTATCTAGTATCCTTGGGAACTCTGACCTATTGGGCTCAAACATTTGTTGCTGTTTTTAAATTACCAGAGCAGTATTCCAGCAGAACAATGAAGCTTGCAGTTGAAAATGTCTAGTTCTACTTGATAATTGAAACAAAAACATTTTCTTAAAAGAAATAAACACTTTGACCCAGACTTGGCACGTGGGCAAGAAAATTAATAAAGTCATATAATTCCATCACTGAGAAGCACAGACTGGTAAATTCTACAAAGTATTTCCTACAGGCATGTCTGGAAATTTGTCTTAGTTTTCATAGACAGTTATCGGTCAGAGGAAAATCACTGTATCAAAGTACTTAATTTATATCACAATGTTAACGTTAAAGTAAAAGACAACTTTGCATGTGTAAAAGACCGGAGTCTTCAAAAAATTGGATGAGGATTCTGTGCCTTTATTTCAAAGAAAAAACCCACAACCAGCATTAATGACGCTGTCCATTTTCTAGTTAGGGCAGACTTTCTGTGATTTCTTCTATCCAGATGTCTGCCATGGGTTTTGTCAAGCAGGAAATGTCTAACTTTAAAGGTGCCATTAAAGGAACTGAAACTAAAGGAAAGATCCTTTCCCTTTCACTCCTTGGTACAGCAGAGTGCTGTCAGGACTCATCCAAGAAGAGCCCTCCTCAGATGATGATATATGTATCAACAGCTGCATCAGTTATAGACTCAATCTAGCTCATGACATTGGAGGCCATAAACAGTTCAGCTTCCTTTGTACCTGAAGCACATGGTCATATTGTTCTTTGGAAATTTATGTAGCCAAAAAAGTCTTATAAAGCATAAATCTTTGATTTTAAAATTAGAGTTTCAGTCCCTAATCTCCCAAACCTTTATCCATGAAAACACAGTTCTCCTGAATGGACTTTAGAGACTACAGCATGGGATATCAGACTTCGTGGTTGCACAATTACTTGCACAATCTTGAAGAAGCAGCAAAATGCAACAGAACAGGAAAGTAGGAAAACATTTCAGATTCTGCCTGAAAACCTGCTTTAATTTATATTTAAAATTTTGATATGGCATACTACTTTTGGAGATTCATTGGATTCCCCTTTCTAACAAACAATGCTAGTGAAACTGGAGAGAAGAATATTCACATTGTCTGTTAAAGATTTCCTCTGTATTAATAGCCATTCAGTACCCCTTGTTCTATGTGGGATGCATATTTTAAAATATTAACTTCTATAGATAGCTTGCTTTATTTTTTAAATCAATAGCCCTATTTGCAAATTGCATTTCTTTTTTAAAACCGGATAAAATAAAGCATTCACAGGGGAAGTACTGATAGCTGATTGTGTATCACTGTCCCAGTTTGCAAATTAGATGTACTCCATCTTTTTCATAAGTAATGAGCATTTGATTCTAACAAAACAAGTGAATTTTTACTAGTTGTGAAGAGTAGGATAAAATGTAGTGTATGACTCAAGTATTATAAATAGCATAACAGTACAACAGAGAGCTAAACTCAGTAAATAGTGCCAAACCAGAACTGTTTAACTCCTTTGGATTTAGATCTCACCAAAACAGTGAGGTGTGGCTCCTTCACACCTGCTGAATATATCTCGGGTGAGGTCTAATTCAGTGCAGTTGGATTCCCAGTTCTCCAGCCCCGCCACAAGCTGAGCACTGGAGTCCTCGCAGAGGTTCTCTGAAGGCTGCTGTGTTACAAGTTCACACAGTAGGGTCCCAAAGGTGTCTACTAAATGATCAGGTTTGCACTTCAGACTAAAGACCCTGAAAATACTCATGTTTGTTTCAAACTTGTGGCCAAAATTTGAGTTAATTGTTTCAGCATTCATTAAACTAGTTTAAAAAGTATTCATAGAATCATTGAATCATAGAATCATTAAGGTTGGAAAAGACCTCTAAGATCATCAAGTCCAACCATCAACTCAACACTACCATGCCCACTAAACCATGTCCCTAAGCGCCTCATCTACACGTCTTTTAAATACTTCCAGGGATGGTGACTCTACCACTTCCCTGGGCAGCCTCTTCCAAGGCCTGACCACTCTTTTGGTAAAGAAATTTTTCCTAATGTCCAATCTAATAATCTAATAATTTCAATATTTTCTAACCTGGCTACTTACTGCTTTGTCAAGATGTAGGCCACAAAGTTTGAGACATTATTTTAAGCACTTTATTGTGTGAAATGTAGGTTTTATTTTTTATTCAGATTAATATACTTTAACTCAAGCAAATTTCTCACTCTTCGCTAAAAAGCGTGGTATTTTCCAACTCACAGCTGTAACATGATGCTCTGTATCAGTAGTCTCTTCTTTTCCATTTCTGGAATCATAAATGTAATGAGTCTTTATGTATACTGTGACAGTATTGCCAAAATATCTTACGAAGTATTCTTACGGTTTTGCTTTAGAAACTGCAGAAGGGGGAAGAAACAATAATAAAGAAAATAAGAACAGAGTTGCATATTTAAAATGCCTGGCAGTTGTCTAGCAATACTTTCCACAGTATGTGGGAGACATTTAGCATTATGCTGGTGCCAGAACTTTGGTCCTATTTCTCTCTTCTGATATCTCATCCAGGAAGAAGAAATGACTCGTATAAGTAGTTTCCAATCAAATTATTGCCTGACAGGTTGCAGCAACATGATTTGTACCATCTAGTCTTCATAGCTCGCAAAAAGGAATGAGCCTGATAACTACAGCAAGCTTCAATAGGTCAGGGCCAATTCTGATTTTGAAGAGTAGAGGGAAAAGTATTTTTTGAGTTTTATTTTTCAGCCATCAGATCAACAGGAAGGGTATGGAAAGCATTGCAAGCCATCATTTGAATGTAAGAAAGCCACTGAACTAATTTGCATCTTTATATCCGTGCAAGGACGTTTTTTTCTTACACCCAACTCAGCTGAAAACTAATCCAGGTGTGGCCTCGAAAGTGTTGAGCAGAGGTGAGTAATCACTTCTCTCAATGTACAGGCTAAGATTTTGTTGATGCAGCCCAACTCTATTCTGCTAGGCCTTGGAAGTAAGTTTCATCATGTCCTATGCTGGGGAAAGTAAATGAGATGAAAACTTAAGAAGCGAGGCTTCCAGAGGGAGAGAGACATCTGAATTATGTGACTGAAGTTCAATTTTCATCCTAAAAGTAGGATATATAGTATGGATTACAAGAGAGAGTTGTATAAAATTCTTAGTAAGCACCTTTGTAAATCTTAATGACTATGTCTGTCCTGTATCTGAAGCAGTAATGTCAAAACTCTGATGTAACATAGAAGCAGCGTTCATCACAAGACCATGCATTGCTGTTTTTCTCTTCTCTTCAATGTTGTGAACTAGACATCTGGTGCAGGAACTGGCAATTTGTGGAGGCCTAGAGGATAGGACACCCTCATTAAGGGCCAGGGATCTGTCAAGATTTCCCGCAGTTTGGCCTAGAAACTTCCTTATTGCTAAGACTCTGTTGTGGTTTAACCCAGCAGGCAGCCAAACACCACACAGCCGCTCGCTTACTCCCCCTCGCGCCCAGTGGGACAGGGAGAGAATTGGAAGGGTAGGAGTGAGAAAACTCATGGGTTGAGATAAAGACAGTTTAATAGAACAGAAAAGGAAGGGAAAATAATAATAACAACAACAACAACAGCAATAATAATGATAGAATGTACAAAATGAGTGATGCACAATGCAATTGCTCACCACCCACCAAGCAATGCCCCCAAAAAAACAGCGATCGCTACTTCCTGGACCATGCCTCCCATTCATATACTGAGCGTGGTGTCATATGGTATGGAATACCCCATTGGCGAGCTGGGCCAGCTGTCCCAGCTATGCTCCCTCCCAGCCTCTTGTGCACTTGGCAGAGCATGTGAAGCTGAAAAGTCTTTGACTATCAGGGTACTTAGCAACAACTAAAAACATCACTGTGTTGTCAAGATTCTTCTCATACTAAATCCAAAACACAGCACTAGGGAGAAATTCAACTCTATCCCAGCTGAAATCAGGACAGACTCCTTCCTGATGGGCCTTCAAGGAGTTTTCTGGGTGTGCTCGAGAGAGTGTTGGGTATCCTCTGATTGGGATACATTTGCCAGGGAATTTATGGTGGAAATTGTTCTTCTACATCTATTTAAAGATCTTCTTTAAATGAGTTTTAGGAAATAAAGGTTTTTATAGAAACCTTTGCTGATTCTCGAATGAGACACTTCTCACATGTTTTAAAGGAGACAACGTTGTAGTAAGATCCTACAGATCTATTTTCTAAAAAATAATTGTAATGAGGATGGGAGACGGTATGAGTATACTTTGTTTTCAGTATGACAGGTTCTAGAACCTGCTAAATTGTCATATTCCTTGAACTGCATTCACAAATGGGATTCAGTGTAACAGTATTAACACTACTGAATTAGGTGTCACTCTGCATTTTACACAGTTATTTCAGGTATACATTAAATGCAAAGCACTCAGGATAATAAATAATTAAGAAGCAGAAACATGTTCATTTAATGAAACAATCAATATATATGTATATATGGCATGTAAATTTAAATTATTAGTAGACATCCAAGCTGGCCTCCCACTTGGCTTGCTGCAGCTGTATATATGACTCAGCTCCATACATTATTATAAATCCTTTTAATTAGTGTTTCTTTAAGATTCCTGAGTTTACAAGCTAAAAGAAGGCCATAGATAGATTGAATCTTTATCCCTTGGCATAAATATCTTAACAGGAACCAAAAAAGAAGATCAGAAGTGAGACGTATAAGAACTTCAGGAACAAAAATTACCTAGGTCGAAAGTAAGATTGTATAAGCGATCATTTCACAGAGTTAGTCAGATTTTGAGACAAGTCTGATCACTCGTAGTCAGGGATACTGATAAGTTTGCGAGACTCCATCTCTGCTCAACTTTACTTCCGGGAGTATTGTACGTTTTAGGGTTTGCAAGAACAGTTGAGAGAAACTATTTTGCAGTACAGCATAGCAGAGTTTCTAGGTGGGTGGAAACTCACTGGCACCATGCTATTATGAAGAGTGGCTTAATGAAAGCACAACTGCAGCCTCTCTCTGAGGAGAACAGATTTAAAAAGGACTTTTGTTGCCTTTATTCACCAGAAGGAGCAGAATCAGCCAATCAATGAACCAGAAACTATATATCTGATTGAAGATCTTTGTTGGGTCTCTTAAATAATTCCTTCAAACAATAAAAAGCAGCTTAGATCTGGTGAGTGGAAAAAAAATCCTTGATGTCAATCTTTTCTCTTGGATAGATAAGCTTGACTTTTCTAAGGGGCAGGAGGGAGAAGGTAAATTCAGGTTAAAAAATAAGTGTAGACTGTGGCACACTACTAGCTTTTCTGATGATGTTCTACTTAAATAAAATCAATATTATTTTAAAACATTTTATGACGTTCCTCTGTTGATAGTATAATATAATTATTTTCTTAGATATTTGGAAACCTAGAGATTTATTTGATTAGAATGGCACTTTTAACTTTAATTAATCTGCTTTACAATACTGTAAGTAATATATCTATTGTTATAATTATGTTTTTTGGAAGCGTCACTTTCTGTCACATAATAAATCTTGCAGATAGCAGAATTTCACTTTAACTGTAAAAGTACGTAGCTCATAACATCCAGTCTGGTTCCAAAATTAAATTTGGGTACTATGATCATTCATGAACAAAGTTTATATATATGCAGAAGTAGAAACCTACCTACAGGAAAGAATTCAAAACTATTTTTCAATCACTTTCAATTATTTTCAAAAACAGCTTTTTTGCTGTTATTAAAATGCTTATCCTAAAAATTGGCTTTAAAAATATGTATGTTAATTTTGAGCATTTTAATTTTCAATTACTGTTTTTGAATCTTTTTTGTAGATGGTTAAGTAATGTAAAATTAAAACAAACCTGCATTTTTTGGGTGAAATAAAATAATTCAGACTGACTTAACCTGATTGTTTTTCCTATTTTTTTCTCCTTCATTATGCCAAAAATGCCCACCAAAGTAACATCTCAAAATTATTTTTCAAATCAGCTGCCCCACAAAATAATACCTCTTTTTACTTGCGTTTCAATAAGGATCCATATTATTTGTTTTTTTTCTTGAAATAGTGCCAGATAATCTTCTTAAAGTGACATAATGCCTTGTGTCAAGCCCTGTTAAAAGGAAGGAAAAAATTGTGATGGATACTTTTTTTTTTAAATAATATACTTTAACTAACAAATTTTAAACTGTATTAACAGCAGATGTAGAAAACTGGGTTAGTTTGTTAATGTCCTTTCAATAATTCATTGATAGGATGGTACTAAACTAGTTTAATATGGAAATTGCTTTGGAAGTAACAACTCCAACATGCCTTTTTACATGAATTTATAATCAACAGTACTCTAACTCTTGGACAAGTTCTGATAATCTGTGACTGCTTATTATTGTTATTTAGCCATGCATAGTATGTAATGTGTGCTACTTGGAGACTATTCTAGGTCTACAGAAGAGTTCTAACTTCCCTTTATTCCTATAAATCAGACCCCCAAAGTCTCTTAGTGAAATCTGTGGAAAGTCTAGCTGTATTACACTGTTGCAGTAGTCATGCTCTGGATTTTGAGGTGTTTCTTATAACGCGCCTTTCTCCATCTCATTCCCCATTCAGTAGTGATTTATTTTCATTTTGCATTTGTTCTTGTTCATACAATTACAGTATTTGAATTGTATAGTATTTTAATAGTGAATTTTAATTAATGACTTAGTAACTTGAAATTTGATTTCTTCAAATAAAGGTTGTACGGGACTTTTTTTTTGTCCAGAGGGGGTGATTTCTCCTTAAAAAACAAACTAATATTAATGAATCTAATTTCACACATCCAAATTCATGATTAAGCATTCATTTTTAGAAGTGACAGCTTCAAAATATATTCAATTCTGAACTCTTTGTTAAGAAAATCGAAGTGAATTCCTCATTTTTAATTGCAGCAATTAGCAGTTAAAAATATGAGTGAAGTCTAAACTTTCTTAACATTAGCATTTCTAATTGTGTAATGTCCCATTTTTACTGAGGGTTATATAACAATTTAATTGCTTTGTAATAACTAGTGAGCTATATTTGCAGTATGATTTTTCTTTACTTCTTTGCTTGATTTACATAATTTTGCATAATGTAGGTTAGGGTTCATGTTCTTCTGTAGGTTTTTTTTTAATTCCTTATAATATCAAGCGCTGAGTTAGCTTCAGCTGATTCGTATGGGGTTTTTTTTAGTTTTATATTATGATCTATATTTGGGCCTATAATCTTTCACCAAGTTAATGAAATAATAATTTGAGAGGAAAAAGAGAAAAAGCAGGGATAAAATCATATAGAATTTATATACAGTTTCAGTCTTAATCAGTTGCTTTTTGCAAGCTAATATATGCTCACATTTTCACATATGGATCTTTGAATTCTCAATGCCTGTAAAAACACAAGCTAAATAGAAGACGCGTAAGTTTAAAACTGCAGTTTTACACTTAAGGCTAAAATGTTATGCTTAGGAAAATTTTATAAAGGAAGTATATTTTATAATGTTTCTTCTGAATTGATCTTTATTCTTTTCACAGATACTTTTGGTGGTAATGAGTAAATGATAAACATTCAGATCAGTTTTCTTTTGTATATAGAATCCTCTATGGAGCATAAAAAAAAGTCTTCTACAGAAATGGACGATGATAGGCAATTAAAAATGTGACAAACTCTACAAGAAAAATTAAGGTTCCTGTGTCCAAATGGCAAATTGAACATTACATGAGGTAGAATATTATGCTGTTCCAACTCAGGGATGATTACACATTTCAAGATTAATAGCTCCTGAAAAAATTACCTTTTTTTGTACAATTTGAAATGTATAAAAAATTTCAAAGCTATAAATAGAAAGAAACATGTTTTACATCCAATCTAATCTCAAGCAAATTCTGCTCTGTAGATTACGTCTGTGTTTATTTAGAAGTCTGATCATAATCCAAGTCAGAAACTGTCCAATTTTTGATGAATCTCCATGACAAGGTTATAATATCTCATTCCTCAAGCTGTAATCCCTAGTTCTTAACTGTACCTTGATATTTGGAGGGCGGGAAAGCAGGGGAAAAACAAAGACAGAAACTTTTGGAAAGCAAACATTCTTGTTTGTTTCTTAAGTTTGGTTGGCATACTCCTATGCAGAGAATAAAACAAAGCTGAAAATATGGTGCCAAGGCAAAAAAGATTGCTGTAAAGATTTCCGCAGTGTTGTATAGCAAGGAAAGAGCATAGGGTCAGTTCTTTTTGTGGTCATTTTAAGCTCTCTACTGATTCCCTAGGTGTGTTTGGTTTTCTTTTTTCATTACTTTTTGTTTGTTTGTTTTTTGTTTTTTTGTTTTTTTTTAATTAATTTGTAAGTTATGATGGGGAGTGTGGAATCTCATCTGTAAACAGAGGTGCTAGGTACAGTTCTCTATTGGGAAGATAATACCGGGCACACTTTGTGTGCCAAAACTCCATGAACTCTAATGAAAGCTGTATGCATTCTACTGGGACCTAAACATTCACTTCGTGGAAATTGCTTATTTTTTGTCTTCGATTATTAGAGTATCTATTCTAAAAACTGTCATAGAAATTAGGTAGAAAAATACTGTGATTATTCTAGATAGACCAGCATTTTTAAAGTACGTAAGTAAAAGAAGGGGAGTTTGCCTTTATACTGCATAAGGAAGTTAAAAAAACCACCCCAGATTAAAATTATTCCATTCCAGGTTTTCACTGCAATCAGTGGATAAATGGTATGAAAATGTTAATTAAAGGACTTCCTTTGTCTTAAATATAACAAGTATTGAGGACACACTTCTACTACCAAAATATGTAGGCTTCATAACATCTCTGGATATTAAATTAATCTGTTACGTAATGCGTGAAAGAAGCCATATAGAGACATAACTGGATACAGGTGGACATCGTAGGTCTCATGTAGGCATATGTGGTTTGATCTGTTTGTTCTCCAGAGGACTGAGCAGAAGACTACTGCAATGGAAAAGACATGGTCACGTTAGCACGACTATGTTCTTGCGTTAGTAAGCCCTGCCTCAAAACAGGGCTTCTTAGCTTGACCAAAGACCCATGCTATGAAACTTCCCAGTTCTGAGTTTCTTCTTTAACCATCCAGTGCATCATATGTAACTGTAAATAGATATATAGGCCTATCATAAATGTCATAAATATCTGCAGTTACCTATCATGAATATCTGGAGTACTGTGTCCACTTCTGCCCAGTGTCTCTCCAAGTACAAGAGAGACTGGGAGCTACTGCAGAGAGTCCAGCGAAGGGCCGCTAAGATGATGAGGGGACTGGAGCATCTCTCATACGAGGAAAGGCTGAGAGACCTGGGACTGTTCAGCTTGGAGAAGAGAAGACTCAGGGGGATCTTATCAATGTATATGAATACCTGAAGGGAGGGTGCAAAGAAGATGGAGCCAGGCTCTGTTCAGTGGTGCCCAATGACAGGACCAGAGGCAACGGGCACAAACTGAAACACAGGAGGTTCGCTCTGGACATCAGGAAACACTTTTTCACTGTGAGGGTGACTGAGCACTGGCACAGGTTGCTCAGGGAGGTTATTGAGTCTCTATCCTTGGATATATTCAAAAGCCGTCCGGACATGGTCCTGTGCAACCAGCTCTAGGTGACCCTGCTTGAGCAGGGGGGTGGACCAAATGAGCTCCAACCTCAACCATTCTGTGATTCTGTGTGTGCCTTTCATTAGGTTAGCCTTCTCGGCAGTGATTCAATCCTTGAACATCCAGCTCTGGCCCTTCCAATCTTAGTTGCAGTAGTATCCTAAACAGCATAGGAATACAGTTCTCCAGTGTTAATTCTTGTATTCTTTATAATGGGATCATCCTAAGTGCATGCTAACAAGGTTTAGATATAACAGCATTTTATGAAATATATTAAACTAATCTAGCTGTAATAGGTAGAGCATAAAATGTGCAAGGTAGATATCCTTGAAGTATAACAGTTAATACAGTCATTTACTTCTCACCTGCCTCTGCAGAAAGTTTATTCTTAGGCATTACTTAATTGCCATTGAAAGGTTTTTTATCTTCCTTTGAAGCACCTGGTGGGAGACATCTATACAGCCTGTTACGTTAGCCATCTGGATAGCCCTCTGTAACTATAGACAATTTCATACAGTATTGCAGGAGTTGTTGTTTTGTGGGGTCCCCCCCAGTTAGAAGTTTGCCAATGAGAGCGCTAGGTTGGATAAATATTTGCAATTTTCTGTTTCATCTGTTTTTTCCTTATGGCTAAACTTTGTTCATTCATATTTTGGTAACATCCCATTATATTGCTTGTGAAGGAGCAGAGTAAGTTACGTGTTACTTAAATTCCTAGCGTGCATTCGGATTTTGCCAAACTTGCTTATTACCTGAAATAGTCCTGCCTCTGTAAAAAGAATTCAGAGATGGTGCCTGTTGGTTTAGCGGTTAGGTAGTGATATGGCTCAGCCTGTTTTTCTGGTTAGATGAGCAGCTTAGGGTTACAATGTTTTTTGTTTGTGTGTTTTGTTTAGTTTGGTGGGTTTTTTTTCTTTTGTATTGCTATTCATTAAAGCACATTTCTTCTGTGATACAGGACTAGCTGATTTGAAGTCAGTCTAAGGGGAAAAATATTCTTCTATAATCCCTTGTGCTTACAGAAAGAGTTTATAGTGAAATTAGTAATGTGTAGTTAAATTCATGTGAGACTTTACATTGCATATTTCAGAGTGTGGTATGTTAACACATTTGGGTATGTTATAAACGACATACAGCAGCTACTGTAATTTCCTGAAGTGTGCCTTCACCATAAATCTGACAAAGGTGTTTTACTTTGCTGCTGCATGATATTTTCTTTGATTAAGTATGTTGATAATTCCTATATGCCTTTAATAGAGAAGCTGATATGAAACCACTTCTGAGTCGACACACATACATCAAATATAAACTGTCTGTGAGGTAATGAGTTGAGACTCATGAAAGACACAACTTCTTTTTTTCCTTTTTTTTCCCTTTTTTCCCATTCAATAATATGATGAATTCTGACAACGGAGATGTGGAATAAAATTTTAACATCACTTGTATATAAACCACTAACATGCGTGGACACAAATGTTAGGACAATGTATTTGTCTACGATACACTATTACAGTCTCAGCAAACTGACTGTTGTTTCTGGTTTGAGCGAGTTCTGCCTCTCCCCAGCCACCCCCCTCTCCCCAATAATACTGACTAGCTTTGCGGGAAATGGAAGTAAATGGTCTGTATAAATACTTAAACCCAGAAATAATTATAATATTGCAATAAATATGTTGATGCAGGCATCACTGTTGTTAGCAAAGAGCAAAATGCAGACAAGAGGTTCTGACCATTCATGCGTAATCAGTCTCTGGAGGACCTGGCTTTTCCTGTATCTGGTTTGGATTATAAAAATGAAGGGTGTTTTCTTTTTTTCCCTATATTGAAAAATAGAATATGACTTTCTCTGTAAAATGTTTTACAGCTTAAAGGACTAAAAATGTAGTATATAAAAATTAGCTGTTTTAACTAAAAAGTTAAATAATGTGAATTTTTGAGAATGCTGTAAAATATAAAAGATTATCCTCATTTTACAGAGGAAAAGTGGAGATTTAAAGGACAGAATTGCAGTATACAAACTCAGCTAGGTAGAGCTGGGGCCAGGAGGGAAGAAAAGCAGCTCTTTAAGCATAATGTTGTACTCCTTATGCCAACACTGCAGAGGTGCTTTAGGGAGCTCACGGAAAGCTTTACCTCACTGTGATTAGGAAGAGCTGCATTTTCTTTTGGACTGATGATCCTTAGTAAAGGACAGGAAATGCAAAAAACATAAAAAGCAGTCCTTAACATTTCAGGGATGCTATCTTATGTTTGTCACTTCCACATATCACCTTGTTGAGATCTGTGGCTTGGGCTTAGGAAATAATATTAATGCTTCTATACGCATTTGACCTTCTGCTCTGAGTGATTCAAATAAATCGTATGCTGAGAGTCTTGGACAGATGTGGTAAATATTAGCCTTGCAGGAGATAGAAGTACTATGTGTGGGAGATGCTGTGCTTTCATAAAAGCTGTGAATCCATAGTGCAGATGGTGAGATACAAGTAAAGGCAAAAATGTGCTCTCAACTGTAAGGAGCCTTGTTGTTCCTGTTTTTTGAAAAGTAGTGTGTGGAATGGCATATAAAGAAATGGAGATGGAAGAAGTTCATGCCTAGCCCCAGAGCTCAGTAATACCTTGCTATTTAGGCCACGTTTAAGAGAATGAGGTAGATACTGTGATGCAGCGGAGAAGCAGCACTGTTTAAGCAGTTGCTCTTTATCAGCAAAGCAGATTCCAAGGCACTGATGTGTACTTGTTAGTCAGACTAGCTGAAAAACAGCAGAGTGACTCTGATGGATTCAAGAGGAATTTCATCCTATTTTTCACTAGAATGAAACTGAGAAGTCTGCACACTGTCTAAAAGAAATATTTGCTTGTGACTCCAAATCAGCAGAATAAAATAAGAAGTAGCACGGAGTTACAAAACTTTCAAAGCGAGTAATTGAAACAGGATACCCTGTATTCCATATGGATAATCTCATCATTTTGGGCTTATTTTTTTCCTTCTTGTGTCTTCATTGCTTCCTTTCTTTTTTGGCAATAATTTCAATCCAACACTTGAAGGTATTTTAGTCAAAATGGTTTTGAACTTAAGAATTTGTGAAGTAAAAAGTTTTCAGCAGTTTTCTTAGGTCTGTTTCTGAGGAAGATAGTGGCAACCCTGTAATTTATGTAGAATATCTTTTGTTCTAGCTGATTTCCTAGCATAGAATTATCTACAATCTAACAGAAATTGATTACATGCCCCTCTCTTCCAAAAAGCATGAATATAACAGCAATGAAAAACAAACTGCGCTAAGCTAGTAGCAGCAGCAGTGGTAGCATAATATTAGCATACAGTCCTATTTATAGTTTATACCATCTAGTACGGTCTGAATATATGCTTTGTTACTTAAGGTTTTGCTGAATACTGCTTTGCTACTTAAACTATTTTACTTCATTCTTACTGTTCTCAACATATTTAGTGCTGAATACATTTCTGTTAAGAAGCTTCTGCAGTCTGGCAAATAGTATGATAAAACCTCAGCGCTTTGAACATTGATCGGAGAAACAAAGCACTGGGTTCAAAAGACAAAAACAAAAAAAGATTAGCACATCTAGAAGCAAAATTGATATCACATATCAATAAATCTGATGTGCCTTGTGGATACTGATTCAGAAAGGAAGATCACACAGCTGTGGAATTTGTTTAAAAAACTTGCTGCTCATCTGATGTATATAATAGCTGTTCTTGCGGTGTGCAGATACGGGGAAAAAATGAAAGCACTTCTGTTTTGCAGACAGGGAATTGAGGGACAGAGGGAATTGCTGAAGTAAATTCTCAAACATTTGAACTAATAGTTTTGTAATTAAACAATTTAACTTTAAGGGAGAAAGGATCTTCAGCTTCCTCTGACTAGCTGGGAACTGTATATTCTTATTTCTAAAAATAAGCTTTTAAAAATATGTGTTCAGGTATATCAACATCCCAGCTTAAAATGTTTCAGAATTTTGAAAATCCATCTGGACTTTAACTTCCCCATATGCATGTCACATGCTTCTGACAAATTAGTGTAATGAAGATACCTTGAGTTCACTGTACAATCATGCGTACTCCAGGGAGCAGGCCAAAGGTAGAACACTGGACTGTCTTCACTTTGTTATTTTTCTTTTCAGTGAAAACACACTAGTGATAAAAAACCCTAAAAGCACGTTCTTTTTTCTTTAGTCTTATGGCCAATGTAAAAGCATATTCTTGACATGCCTCTGAAACTGCAACAGGCATTAGATGAACCAAGTACTGCTAAGTTACCTAGAGAAAAACATCGCTTTATTCTCACACTGTCCTTTCAACTCAACTGAAAAGATCATATAACTGTTTTCATCAACTACTTTCTAAAAAGATTTCCATGAATTAGGATGTTAAGAATACCATATGTGCTGCTGTGGATAATTACCTTTCCTGAATCTTTCCATATTCATTACTTCTCTTCACATGTAAGGTACATTCCCTTGGCTTTCTTTTCTCTAATATAAATGGAGAAAAACATGTACATTTGAAAAAGAAGCAGAAGCCTATCAAAAAGAAAACACTCCAGTGCACACAATTCTTCCCTCAGGGACAGGCTGAGAGGAAGAATGAATTGCACATGACAGCTGTTAGGGTTTGGTTTTGTTTAATGCAGTGCAGGCAGACACTGGAAAGGGTGGCATCAAAATCCCAAACAAAATGAAACCTATCACCGAGCTATCAGACAGTTGTGTGGAAATTCACATTGCTACGGTTGTATTATGCCTGTAGATAAGAGTTAGCATCTAATAGCTGCCATTTTCTTCTTTAGCTGACACAAAAACTGTATCTTTCTTTTTTTTACCTGCTTGTATGCCATGTAATGGCTGGGAGAAAGTCCAAAGATAATATTCATCTGCACTCTTCACGTCTCTTCCTTGCAGCACTTACTACATGCAAGTTATTGAATTTAAAACATAAATATCTCCAAATCAAGTTTCTGTAATAATTGAATTCCTTTTTGTTTTCAATAATGAAATATTAAGAAATATGCCTAAATGAAATATTTAGAAATATAGCTAAATTTAAGCACTGGTGATGCAAATCTGTTTAAAGAATTTGTTTATCACTCCTTAAAGGAGTTGAGGGGTTTGGTGGCTTTTTTTGCATGTTTCCTTCCTCCTTTGCTTCATGAAGGTCTTTTACAACCAAGATATGAGGGTGGCGGGAGAAAAGAGAAGTGGAACTTGGTGTAGATGGAAGGCAGAGCAAGATCTCAGGCCAGCTGTCATCCCAACTAAAAAGCCGTTATAAGTATTCCTGAGCATTATTTTAATGATAATTAATTCAGGCCCCCTCCACCTCCTCCAAGAAATGAGTGACTCCCTTCCTTCCATTAATCCCTGAAGAATCTTTGATCCGATATTTGCAAGTGTGGTCTTTTGTAGAAGAAATGAGAAACTTTCTCTTCTTGCCTTCCCGTCTCTTCCTCCCCTCCCGTCTTCATCCCGCTGGAACATTTTGGCTGGGTTGCCAGCCAGAAGTAGGCAGGAGCCTGCTGACTGCAGGCTTCTCTTGGACAAGTGATACAGCTTGCTTTAAACACAGTAGTACCTGCAGCTGAGCCAGACAAACAGATGGAAAAAGTTTAAAATAAAGCTGCGTAAGCTCCAATGAGGCAAAAAATATATACTTTTAAAAGTTTTGTTAGCTTTCTACAAAAACGGCACCCCAGGGAAGGTTCTGTCACTGAATTTTATAGGCCAGGTGTTCGCCTGAACAAAAGCAGAAAGAAAGAGATGTTTTTTTTTTAAAAAAAGAGGAGAGAGTTTGCTGTTTTCTCTATTATGTGAATGCTTTCATGGCAGAAATCAACAGGGGTCCCAAAATGCAACTTTAAAACCAGCTTAAAAGGCTTCTTTAAAGTGAGTATTTAAATATTGTGAAGGTTTATTTCCAGTTTCCATTTTCCCTATATTATTTTGCAGAATAATAGTTTTAGTTGCTTCTGAAATGCTGAAAATGACTTTTAAGGAGACTTTTAGATGGCAATAGATTTTTTTTCCTCCCCTTCACTTTAGTCTTCTGGATGTGTCTTAGAGAAAGATTTCAAAGTGAAAATGAGTAGGTATGAAACTGCAGTTGTTTACTATGATTCATTATATTTTCCTTATTTTATATTTTGACCTGGTTCTTTAGCTTCATCATACCTACCAAACTCTTTTGACTGGCAAAAGCATACCTTTGAAAACAGTACAGCTGCTCATAATGCGTAGAGTTAAATGACCAGGACCAGTGCTGGAATGAGTGAGTAGCTTATTTGATTCAAGAGAAAAGAAAGACAGCATCTTTCTTTGCAGAAATAGATGTAAATTGGACAAAATGCGGAGGAGATCTGTTCTTATTAAACCATTGATTGAGTTTGTATTTTTTTAAATTAATATTGCATAAGAATAAGTGAGTGACTTGTGGACTTTGGTAAACGGATTTATATTTAATCAAAAATCTTCTACTAATTGTATAGGGATACTGCTGCAACATAGGTTAGGTATTTGTGATGCTTTTTCAAAAATTGATCCTTTGGTAACATGTTTCTTTTTCCAAGGGGTCTAAATATGATTGCTTTACTCATCTAAGTAGACAAAATTGTCAGCAGTGGAAATACCACCTTGTGAAAGGTAATCACAGTTTAGCTAGTGGCCTCCTCTTGATAAATAATCAAAATACCAGTTGGCTTTCCCCGGTAAGCCTAATTATAACTTTCTCCATATTAGTCTGCCCAAAGCTACTAGAATATATCCAGTAGCTGGCAGGTAGGTACAAGTACATACGGTCATCTTTTCTCAAGAGTGATATAACAGTGCTTAAATGTTTAGTTCTGATTGATTGATTACAAAACTTTGCTCCTGAAGCAGTCAGTGTAAGTAAATTTTCTTCCGTTTTTTTTTTGGTTCAGTGTTCCTTCTGGTGCAAATAATAGGATAAAGCTTATATGGAACAGAATTGCGATTAAGAGAATTACTAAGGAATAATGTTTGATGGGAGCAGGCTCTCACTTTTTCCACAGTGAGAATTTTTCTGAAAAATATTGGAATATAATGTTTTCTTGCCCTACGTAAATAACAAATATTTTATATTGTTTTTTTTTTTTAATTTTTAGAGCTTTAAAACTAGTTGAATAATAAAGCTTTCTGGTTTGAATTTGAAAAATAAAACAAAACATCTTTTTTATCTGGAAACTGAAAAAAACACTGAAGGCTTTTATCTGTCCCAAGAGCTTTTAGTCTAACGTTGTTCATGTAGAAATTTCTGAGGCCATATGGGCACAGTAGGTTTCACAGAATCATTTTCAATTTCCATCTATGTCTAACATATTGCTACGCACAATTGTAACTTGAAAGGCAGGAAGGTTCATTTAAGGTTTTTAAAAGTTATCAAATTTCAATAGATTTCTAATAGCAAGTTGTAAAATTTCTGTACTTGGATGAAATAATATTGGTAACGATATGAGATTTATGACATGGATGTTAAATACCTGAATTAAAAAATTATGTTCCATCCGTAATGAATACTTATTTTCTTCTCCCTCCACCTCCCAGACCTTACCTCACCACCCCTGGTGTCTTTGCAAGCTTGATGTGCAGGTGCTGTATAATCATGTTTAAATCCCTTTTCTTGCATACACAGAACATGAGGCAGTTACTCAACTAAATATCTGCAGGTCTTTAATAACCAGAGCTAGAATGTAGACACAGACTTCTCCTTGCAAAGAGAAATATATTTGAATTAAGTCTCTTACATGCCATACTGCTCTAATGGAGTCATAACTGATGCTACTTGCTTCAAAGGTTAATCTGGTATTTAGTGAGGGAAGTAAGTAAGTTGTGATACACCCTGCAGACTGGGGAAACGGATCCAGGGAAGGTGGTATTTCTTTTACATAGCGATCTGCGCTAAGCTCCTGCTTTAAATGCAAAGAATATCTTTCATAGCCACTGTCAGTCTTGTGACAGCATTTGCAAATAATGATCTGTAAGCAATAGTGCACACAGTAAATGAGGTTTGTATTAATGATAAACAAACATAAAAGGAACTTAAAATTTCACATTATAGTTTTGGACAGGTGTTCAAATACAGATTAGAGTTACATGAGCCCTATACCTTATGATAGGGAAGACTTTTCTCATTAAATTTCCTCCACCTTGTCTTTATTTTCTTGAGCTAAAATACTACAATAATTCCTCTTAGCAACATTGCTGCATAGGTGTCTACTCAGATTGTCCTGGTTCCGGCTGGGACAGAGTTAACTTTCTTCCCAGTAGCTGGGGGTTGTGCTGTGTTTTGGGTTTGGTATGAGAGGAGCATTGATGGCCCATTGATGCTTTGGTTGTTGCTGGGTGGTGCTTGCACAGGACTTTTCGGCCTCCCATGCTCTGCCGAGTGCA
>NW_009224917.1:0-10623 GCF_000690835.1 Fulmarus glacialis
GGAGGAGGAGGAGGAGGAGATCCTCCCTGGTCCCGGTGCAGGTATTTACAGCAGGCCATGCCAAACCCATGCTGGAGCAGAAACCATACTCTCCCCATCCCTCCTGCACTGCGAAGGGCAGGAGACAGTAGTGATGGAGTGAAGCTGAGCCTGGGAAAGGGGTGAAGAAAGTTCTTGTTTTATTGTTTGGGGTTTTTTGTTTCTCACTAGCCAACTCTATTTAAATTGGCAATAAATTAAATTAATTTTTGCCAAGTCCAGTCCATTTTGCCCACACTTCTAACCGATAAGCAATCTCCCTGTCTTTCTCTCAACCTATGAGATTTCTCATTACTGTTTTTTTCCTATTTTCTCTCCCTTTCTGCTGAGTGGAGGGGAGTGAATGAGTGGCTGGGGGAGAGGCTGGCTGTTTGGCAAGGCTAGGCCACCAAGACCATTTCAGTTGTTAACCAAAACTGGTAAGCCATTATGCACATATAAAATGTATTCACTGCCCCTAAAAGCTTGCAATCTGCAAGAGGAAAATCAGTTTTAACAATGACAGTAGAACTTCAGGGAGCATGTTCTCAATTTCCTGATTGTGAGCAACAGAGTCTAATTCTGTATTAGCTTAAAAATATAAGCTTAAAAAAATTCAGCTTTTGTAAAGCTTAGGCATTAATAGTTGCTCATGTAGTCAGTATCTCATTTTAGCTCCTTTGTTCACTGCTTCTTTTTTTTCATTCCTACAACCCATGAGAAATGTGTTCTGTTGAAGCTAATTGTAATCTGTTACGAATATATAAATACAATAATTTAGGACCACAAAATTCATCTTTATTGGAAGGTACAGAGGGTTTGACCTAAACTGACCTACTCGGGATATTTATAAGCAGAAAGACATGTTTTAGAACCTGAAGACCTGTGTGCAAGTCATATTAAAAAAATGTATTTTCTCTGTTTTATAAACTAATTGATTCATTCTCTGTGAGTGTGGTTTTTCAATGGTACTCTGTGGAGACCTCTACTGTGTTTGTCTGGATGAAAACTGGTATGTGTGTCAATTGTTTTCATTTTCTTTTCAGAGTTAATTAGGAAGTATTAAGTATGGAGGAGGGCAGGGGGTAAAGAATTTTATGAGCCATATGCCAAACAGTTCTACAGCTATTCTAATTAGATTTAACTTCCAAAGACATATAAAAAGGAGCCATCAGAGGGAGGTTATTAGAAGAACTGTACTAAACAATTTAACACTCATTTGGAAGCCAAAGAAATAAAGTGCAGATTCCAGTGTTTTTTATTTAAAAAAATAACAGAACTTTGTTTTGCTTCATTTTATTTCTAAAGAAAAATTGACCAAATGTTTGTGAAGAGTGAATAGAGATTTCTTATTTTATTTTTAACAGACAAAATCTAGGAGAAATGCTTACCATCCAGTAATGGATGTACTTTCCTAATTCCAAGTCGGCTTGGACAAAGTGGCTTGGAAATTAACACCTACGTGACACTGCAGAAGAGTAAGCAGAAAAGGATAAGCTAAACCCAAACTCTCTACAGTGCCTTGAAGAGTGCAGAGAGTCAGCTAGACTCGACCATTAGCAGGATTTGGTCCAATATACCTGATCTGTTTTGCAGAAGTACTGAACGACGCACCTGCCAATTCAGTCCCTAGTTATTGCAACATTATGAATGGCAGGGGCTTGATGAAGACTGACAGAAGTATTAGATTTTTGCCAAATCTAACCAAGTGGATGCAATTTTATTATATGTTTATTAACAAACAAGATAATTTTGAGAGACCACCTGTCCTGGCAGCATGGAGAGAGGGAAAAGAACAGCTGCCTTGAGTTATTGCCAGCTGTCTCCCCATTTTAATGACCAAATGACTGTGCAGAGCCCTAATGGATTTACAGAGCAACCTGCTTAGGACAGACTACTCCCAAGGTAACTCTTGTCTCACCTCAAGATTTTCCCTTAGGAATGGGGTCATGATGGTCAAAAGAATTGAGGCCTCATTAAATTTTGAACATCCTATGGCACTGGGATGGCAGATAGGACTATACATGAATCTGTAACCCCATACTGAGACAGTAAGATGGAAGACTTGTTTCAATTTGGCAAAGTCATGACTAGAGAAAAACAAGGTGAGGCAAGGCAAGGCAAGGGAAGAGCGCATGCTACTGTATGAAAAAGAAAAGGGTAGAGGGTAAAGCCTCAATATCATCTTTTCTCCAGAGTTAAATTTACATAGCAACATTGATTCAAGATTTGTTTTAGAATATACATGTGTCATGGTTTCATTCTACAAGCAGCTTCCCGGGGCATGCCATTCTTGTATCTAACCCAGTCATATTATAGTTATGATTTCCAAGATATCAAGGTCTATAAATAATATCTAAGAAAAGAATAATGAAAAAGCAATGCCAAATATCCTATATATTATCCTACTAGTTGTGGGATCCTTTTTTATTGTCTGTTGTGAGGAGCAGCGCATAAGAAATAAGAAGTTAAGACTATCTGAAAAGGTCAAAGGCCTGTCTAGCCTTCTATCTAATCTGAGACTCTGGCATGTATTTAGGAAAAACAGACAGCTAGAAGAGAAGTATAACCCCTCAGCTTCCAAAAAGCCTTTTCTTCCATGATTTTTTGAACATTTTTGAATCTCTCTACATTTTTGGCGAGTTCCACAGATTTTTATATCTTGTATGAAAATATACCAACTAAACATGCTGCCTAATCCTTTATTCGTCTGCCTCAGTTCTCTAGTAAAACTAGGTAATGAACATGTGTAGTTCATCTTTTTAATGCCATCTGTGATTTTGGAAAGCTGTATCTTATTGTCTTTCCATTTTCTCCTTCCCAGGAAAAAGAGCAATAGTCTTTTAATCTCTCTTCATACAACAACCTTTTCATACCTTTGATCATTTTCTTTGCTTTCCTTTCTTTCTTTTTTAGTTCTGTTACATGATTTTTGAGTTGGGAGGATAAGACAAAAAAAAAAAAAAAGGTTTCCACAGTGGCATAGTGGAATTTTCTGTTTTGTTTCTTATTTCTTTCTTAGCAATTCCTGATGTCCAGTTTGACTTTTTTGAGCACTGATGTTCACTTAGCTAATATTTTCAGAAAACAATCTGCAATGACTCCGAGATCTTTGGACCCATCACAGTCTTTGGATAACTAGGATTATTTTCCCTATGTGAACAACGGACTTTGCATTTTATTTGACAGTTTACTGCCCTTGCCCTTTCCTCTGGATCCCTCAACAAAATCATAGTTCAAACGAAAATATAAATAAACAACTTCTGTCTACACAGGACTTGTGCTTTTGTATCCATCTTAAATTCTTCGTTGGTTTTCACTCTTCAGTAGAAGGTCAACTTAAAGGCAACCTCCTGTACCCTTCCAATGGTGCTTCTTCTGGGTTTTTTTCTAATCAGTGCCCTACGCCTGTGGTGAGTTTCCTGCTCTCAGCTGTACTCAATTTTTCTCTCACTAATGAACATGATGTCTGTGCGTTCAACACAGAGCAGTCTCTCAGTGCATACACTGAGCCTTTGCCCTTCCTATGTTAAAAAAGTCAGAAGATTCAGATCAGCTGTGCACTGGCTTACATTTTAGGCACTGCACACTGGCTATGTGGTCCATTTTGAAATGGGATTTTGGGTGGCAGGCCTACAGTTTATATTCATGCTTCCAACTCAGGTTTCCTGTGACCTGACGTATCATTTAAGCATTATGTGGTAGAGCAAACAGAACTTTCTGCTCTAAGTTATCTTCTTGACTGCAGCAGGGTTTACACAGTATAACCCAAGAGAGTTCTTTCCAGAATTCTGCAATTAATAAAATATCAAAAATGCAAACATGAAATTATCAGTTCTGACTTGCTGACTTGAGAGTTAAGATCACTATGATTCTGCTAAAACTGTTCTCTCTCAAACTGCCATTCTTTAAAAGTATCTGTGTGTTGCAGTACATGTGACATTTTAGCTTCATAGCAGAGTTTGAAAAGTTTATTTTTTGTGTACAAATCAGCTTCTGAGTGCTGCAGAATTCTTACAGAAATTTGTTTAAGATAGAACTAAGAAAACACAACTGTGCTCACCTTTAGTAGACATGAAATAGTGTTGTATGGGAATGAAGAACACTGTTTTACTTGTGTTTGTCTTAGGTTTGACCACTGCTATAACCAAATGCCAGGGAGTGGAACATTATTTTCTGTCAGCAGCATCTGTCTCCTTGGCAAATTCCTCAGAGAATTATATTGGCAGCTTTGGAGTAGCCTCTAGGTCTGTCATGTAACTACCCTTGTCCTTGAAACGCTGTTTTATAGTGATTCAATTTGTTTCTGAATAACGTCTGCAATTTTTATGCGATTAAGCTCCAACACAAATCACTTATGAGATCTCTAAGCCAATCTTTTTGTGGCAATATGCAGTACTTATTAACTATTGACATTCCCCCTACCAAACATTTATTGTAATAAATAACAATTACAACACAAATTATTCCTTTGCCAGCCTGGAAATATTCCAGTCTTTACATTGGTACAGTCCTTTGTGAATATTCCTAGTTTCTACTTAGAGTTACACAGACGTTTTTCATATTGTTGCACTCAAGTTTAAGCCATGACAGTCTCATTTCCATATCAGTTAATCTATGCAATTAAAATCCCATGCAACATGCTTGACGTTATGTCTAACCAGGCAACTCTGTGTAACTGATTACATAATAGTTTGCTTTTATATCCAGCATCAACCTATTCTTGGAGATTAACCATTGAAAAGATACTTGCAAAAGCTTTGCAGCCCAGATTAAAAACTGAATCCTCTGGTGATAAATATGAAGTGCTCAATTTTGTGTTCATTTGAGAATGTCTCATTTAGATATTAAAACCAATTATAAGTTATTTCCTTGTGTTCACATATAGCAATATATTTTACAAGTAAAATATAGATTTGTGAAAGATCTAGAGACCTACACAAAGATTTCCTGACAATCAGGATTAGAATTTTAGAAGAGAACAGGCCTCAAATAACTTAAAAAACCTACCTTCCTCTGCTCTTGATAAGTTGATTTGAAACTCTTTTTGTTCTTTTAGTAAACAAATTCCCAATAAAAAGAACATTTCCCGTGGAATACTGCCAGATTTTTAAAAAATATTTCTCTATATGAATGTAAAAAGGAACCCTTTTTCAGCTTCAAATAATCCAACACCTCATCAAAATTCTTACTGATGTAATGGAGAATTAGGTACTTGAATTCTTTTAGAAATCCTATCAAACAACAATTGCATAGTTATATACCTAAACACTTGTAAAATAGTTGTTCAGATTTTAAAGGGTTTTGAATTAAAATATTTGAAGTATTAAATAAAAAACCATAATTTTTAAAATTTGAATTATTAATAAATCATTTTTTTTCAACATCAAATGTGCTGATGAGGTTACATCTTGTTGAAACACAGGACACTATTTTCCATACGTTAAAACATCTTTTAAAATTAAAGAATACCCATTTTTCTAGTGTTAGTATCATTTGTATTAAGGATCTTAGAAATAATAGTCATGCATCTTGTATAAAAAGAAATTAAACAATCTAAAAAATGTTTATAAAAGGAATAAGCATAACAACAGTATAAGACCTCAAGCATAATGTGTTAGTTGTGATGTTAAAAAAGATATATTTATGTTAATTGACTGATTAGTTCGAAGGGTATGTAGGAGAAAAATTAAGGGTGTCTTAGCATAAAAATGTGTAAGATGTTTACAATTTTTTTTTTTTTTTAAGACAGAGTATTGAGCTAATCAGTAAAATCAAAATAAGATTACTCTATTATTGTACCAAGTAATAGAATAAAACATACCAAACATATAATGGATCATACATCCTATGAGTAATGCTTACAAATATTTAGGTGAAGTAGATGTTCTCTGGAGATAGGCACATGTAGATATGCCATTACTTCCACAAGTTAAGATACATGTTATGAGATATTTGCCTCACTCTTGCTAAGGTGGTGAGTTTATAATGATAAATGGTAATATCTTTAAAGTATTTAAGTTGTTACAATATGCAATTGATTTTCACAATAAAACATTTTTATTTTTATTATTTTTTTATTTTTAGTGGAAGTATCCAATTTTTAATATGTGATCAAAGGAATTAGAAAAAAACTGAGACTTAATTACCACAATCAGAGGACTACAGACCATATTTTAGGACATGCAAAATTAGGTGTCCCAAATTCAACCTCTCAGGATAAAATTTAAAAGTTGCCTTTTGTAGTGGATCAGTAGTTGTAAATCAATACATTCTTCATTAAATCGATTGCTACATTGTGCTAGCAAAGCTTAACCTTAAAGTATTTAAAGATCAACTAGTTAATGTCTGGATCTCATGTCAATGTGTTATTAAGGGTTGAACGTTGACCTTGATCTCAAGTTATTGTTCTCTCTGTATCTTACTGCAGCTTCTTTCTTTCCCCATCACTCCATCCTATGAGAGTGATTTGCACTGCTGGATTGTAACAGGGGGACCCTAAGATGGGTGCATTCTGGAGATGAGCCTCTGATCTTTTTCTCACCCACATCCTTTTCTTTCTTCCCCACAGTGCATGCCAGGCTGCTGAGCAGGAAAGCATTTTTCACCTCATGGGACTCCTGTGTTAAAAAAAATAAAAATCACTGAAGACATTCAAGGCCTTGAAAACATTTTAGATAGTAGCATTTACTTACCTGCCATACCTCCTGTAATATTCATGTGCAGCAACAAAATCCAGGGTGACTTAGCTGGAGTCCTAAACAGGTGTATGAGAAATTCACAAGTTTGCTGTTTGTTATTTGGTTAGGCTGCATTTTAGATATTTCAGATTAATCTGCAAACATGGAAAAAAACCAGAAAAACAAATGTATAGTTTTCAAAATGTGCAGTAAGAAAGCAGTGAGTATCTGCTCAGTTGGTTAGAAAAAAATTATAAAATGTTTATTTCCACCACCCCTCCCTCCCCGCAAAAAAAAAAAAAAAAAAAAAAAAAGTGATTATGTCTGCAAGGTAACCATGTGCTTGACCCATCCATCAACTTCTGTCTGGATACAGAATTTCTCTGTCGCAAACCAGAACACTTTTCAGTAGTGAGAGATCTGGTTATTACTGGTTTTGAGGTTACACTTACGCTGTGTAGAGCAAAAGGCTAACAGCTTGTAACACTGTTTGAAAACATTGCTTGCAGATGGCATCTCTTGCCAATTGCTATTGTATCAGTATGTAATACTCTTAAAGTTCACTACACTATCAAAATTATTGAATAATTTTGCTGTGATTAATCAAACTGATCAAATAAAAGTACAGTTAAAAAAATATTTGGACTACATATCAAGAAGTGAAAACTGAATAAAATTAATTCATAGAAATGTGTCTGAGTAAGTAGAGAGCAAAACACACTGCATATAATATGAGGGGAGGGAAAGAAGCAGGGGAAGAGAAAGAAAAAAACAGAGCAAATCTCCCTCAAACATTCCATAGTTTCACAAATATATATCAGTACCAGAAAACAACCAATAGCCAACCAATTTGTCTTTCAAGTGACTAGGAATATATCCTTTCCAATTCCTCTTTGTTGTTAATGTGAAGAAAAAAGATTCTGCTACACACTTTAACTGTGAAAAATGTCTTTTTTTTGTTGGTAGAGTACTTTTTATTTGAGAAAAAGAATAACATGTTTTTCTGTTTCCAGTTCATCATTTGTATTTCTGACTTGGGATTTGATTTGCTAAAGAAGATTTGTGTATGTTGCATATGATTTTGCTATAGCTTGCTCATACGCTTGATAAAAGAAGTGAAGAATTACATAGATACTTACCAGCATGTAAATGAAACAGAGGAAAGAATTTAAATGTGGGGATAAGAAACCAGTCCTTGTGTGCTCATACTCCCAGTTATCGCATTAGCAACAGCTTGAATTTAGAAAGTGCTTTATGTAAAAAGGTATAAAGGACCAACTTTTTAATGCACTCACTAAGAAGAACCAAAATGAAAGGACTGTAGAGAATTGTCATGGCATGCATGAGGTCAGACTGTTCTCCCAAATACCAAAAAGAGGTATTTAATACCTCTTTTTCCTCATTCACCCAGAAGCAACAAGTACAATTCGCTGTTCAGTCAGACATCCTTTTACTTACATAAGCATTTCTCTTTGATTCCATAGACTGTCACAATTAGTATTTCTGGTCTGTGAAGCAGATACTGAGTAACCAGTGCTTGCTCATTTATGCAATCCACGTACTTCCCTGAAGAAAATAAGCATTTAAATACAAAGTTTTTGGAAGTGAATGTCTAAAGAAAAAAACACCTGTAATCATTCCTAACTATTATCATTCTTATTTCTGTTCCCACAGCTGAGGTACTAAGGTCCCAGGCCTCAAAAGTATTTGAATACATGCTTCAATATTTTCCTTTATCATAACCCAAACCAGAAATGAAAGCACTCTATTATTTGGCTGAGACTTCCATTCAAATATAGCTCCATCGGATCCAAAATCCAAATATAAGATTTTCATGTTTTACTCCAGTGGGTAAACCTTATTGATGATGACTGCCTCTCCTGAAATCTTAGTCTTTGGGATGGCGATAGGTCAGCTTGTCTTTTCTCCAACTCACTGTCTTCTCACTTCCCTGCAGTTCCCACCCCTGTAACACATGGCGTGGGACAGGCCTGCAGGTCACCCATCAGGATATGAGCTCCCTGTGTGTATGCCAAGTCTTCAGCATTACAGAGAGTGTACTCCAGCCTGGGCTTTCCAGCTTACAGCCTTTCTGTGACCTTATAGCTACCTTTAGCTGTAGATATGTTATTATATGTTTAAATCCATATTTGTGCCCTAATTTACTGCTCAGAATCACAGAATTACATAGGCTGGAAGGAATCTCTGAAGGTCACCTAGTTTCTTCATATTAGGAACTACCATAAATTTGGGAAGAGACTCATTACAGCTTGCAAACTCTTTGGTTTAGGGCAGGGACAGCTCGGAAAAGTGCAGTGGTATTTATGTCTTTATACAGCATAGGCAGACATGAGAGGCACTGGAGCTGCCATATGGTACCTGAGACAGGTACCAGCTGTGGACCTCGGAGTACAGCTGTTTGCCAGTACCCTCGGCAGTATCAGTGCCTTAGTGAAAACTGCTTTCCTGATCCACTGCTCCAGGTCCACTTCAAGTACGACTAAAGGAGTGCGGTAGAGTACAAAGGAGGGGGGACAACCTTACTGGCAGATTCACAGATGTCAAGTGCCTGTCTCAGATGTAAGAATGTGTTTTAAGTTTTCACCCACAGTACAACACATAAACTATCTGTGGTTTAAACTGACCTACTTGACTTTGCATTGGAACACATTGCTGAGAAATCTTATACATTTTATTGGACTCATGGGAAGAAACTGAAAGTCAAAACCAATGACCGTGCTTCCTTATTTAGGTACAATAGTGCCAAACTAAAGCCCAGAGCTCAAGTGGTGTCTTATATTCAAAGAAAAGTACCTTGGAATATTTGATTCTTCGCTCTTCTGAAATGATTGTTTCAAACTTTAGTTAGAATCTGAGATGCTGGGTTGCATGAAGAGGAAAGTTGCCAGCAGGTCGAGGGAGGTGATCCTCCCCCTCTGCTCAGCTCTGGTGAGGCCACACGTGGAGTACTGTGTCCAGTGCTGAGCTCCCCACTACAAGAGAGACAGATGGACATACTGGAGAGAGCCCAATGAAGGGCCACAAAGATGATGAAGGGGTTGGAACATCTCTCATGAGAAAAGGCTGAGAGAGCTGGGACTGTTTAGCCTGGAGAAGAGAAGGCTTAGGGTGGATCTCATCAATGTATCTAAATACCTGAAGGGAGGGTGCAAAGAGGATGGAGTCAGGCTCTTTTCGGTGGTGTCCAGTGACAGGATCAGAGGCAATGGGCACAAACTGAAACACAGGACGTTCCCTCTGAACATCAGGAAACACTTTTTTACTGTGAGGGTGACTGAGCACTGGAACAAGTTTCCCAGGGAGGTTGTGGAGTCTCCATCCCTGGGGATATTCAGAAGCCATCTGGACATGGTGCTGGGTAACTGGCTGTAGGTGGCCTCCAGAGGTCCCTTCCAACCTCAACCATTCTGTGATTCTGTGAAACTAGGATAACATCTCTGTTTTTGCTGTATTCAACAAAAAATAGATCTGCTTCAAAACTCAGCATTAACTTACCAAATTGACTGCAGGCTCTTTCATTCTGAGTTTGCACTCCTTCCCATCAAACCCCCATGTCTGCATGCAGTATGCATATCTGATATATACCTCAGTCTTAACTGTTAAATCACTGCAATTCTGTCAGCTCAAAATTTTGCTTCAGGACTTTTCATCTTTTATGTTACAAAAGGTGAAAAATTCTTTTCTGAATTTGACAAACCAGTCTCACAATTTACTGGAGCACCTCTCCTATAAGGACAGGCTGAAAGATTTGGGGTTGTTTAGCATAAAGAAGGCTCCGGGGAGACCTTATAGCAGCCTCCTAGTACTTAAAGGGAGCCTACAGGAAAGACAGGGAGGGACTTTTTATCAGGGAGTATAGTGATAGGACAAGGAGTAATGGTTTTAAATTGAAAGAAGGTAGATT
>NW_009224918.1:0-6306 GCF_000690835.1 Fulmarus glacialis
ACACATATATATACACACACACACATATAAAACATGGAGGAGAAAAAAACAGCCTGGAGTGGGATCTGTAACACATAGGAGCACATAACAAACTAGAGTAGCTCAGAGAGGAGCAGAGCTAGTGAAGCCCATTTCTAAATAACATCGTATAGCGTGGTAGGAATTGCCAGTGTCTAACAAAGTCAGGTTTGCATGAAGGTTTTCTTGTAGTAGGAGCATCCCTTACCGACCCCAGTGAGTTCTCACCAGTCCTTTCTTTCCCACTGTGCTCTAACAGTCTATATCTTCTTTATTCACCTCCATATTCCTGGAAACCTCTTGAATCTCAATACCTCTGAGAGTTCTGGATGTCTGCCAGATGCTATTGTAAGGGAGACAGTTAGACAGACAAACAGGCATGCACACACTCATTTTTTTGAATTTTCTTAACCCAGCCTCCAGATGAGACTGAATCTGCAGGAGTCTGCAGATTAATTCTCGCTGCTCAGATGCTGCTGGATTGGCAGAAGGGGACAGCCCTTACTTTTGGGGAGCTCCAAGCTGCCACTTAGGACCTCTGGGGAGTTTCCTTTTGCCAACGTCGACCACTGTCGATGCGTTAGGGAAAGCGCTGGCTGCCCATCCACATCTGTGCCACCTCATGCGCTGATGAGGCTCTCCTGAAGAAGGGCTGTGACTTGTTCCTTCAGCAGCTGACACGGGGAGGCTACGCGCTGGCCAAGGCAATTCCTGATACTGACGTGTAACTTTGCAATGAAGATAAAGTGGCCTCGCCCGGAGGAAATGAAATGACTTTGGGTCTTCCCCAGTTCCCATCAGTTACGTGTTGCTTTTGCCCTGGAGCAGGAAGATGTTTATCCTTGCTAAGCTTTGGGATTTATTGCCACATTAGACTCTCAAGCAGGCTGAGTCTAATGGAGCAAAATCGTATTAGGAACATAATAAATATATCATGGAAGATATATGTGTGTTTATTCAAAAATGAATTGTGTTATAGTAATCCCTCTTGCTCATAATTCAGGCACTCTTTGACCTGCTTGTTTTGTATCCTACAGAAGGTGCATTAAGACTGAAGCCACAAATATTTCTTTTCCTTTAATCAGCTCTTGTTTTGCACATTCACTGCTTTCCCCCATCTACCCAGCCAGTCACTCTGTCACAGAAGGCACAAAGAGGGCTCGGGGACGCCGCCAGCCTCTCCAGCATCTCTGCTAGGGTGCATTGTATGTGCAGTGTAGGAACCTGGATTGTGCTGAGGTGGCTGAATCCTCCAAAAGGACTGAAACCTATGGTAAGATCACAGGCTCATAGGTTCATTGGATAATTCAGGTTGGAGAGACTTCAGAAGATCTCCAATCCAACGTCCTGCTCAAAGCAGGGCCAGCTATGAGGTCAGACAAGGTTGTTCATGGCTTTATCTATTTGGGTCTTGAAAACTTCTAAGGATGAAGATGCACAACCTCTCTGGGCAACCTGCTCCCATGCTTAATGGTCCTCATAGGGAAACATTTCTCCTTATATCCAGTCTAAATCTCCCTTGCTTCAATTTACACCTGTTGTCTCTCATCCTTCCGCCGTGCACTGCTGTGAAGAGCCTGGTTCGACCTTCTTGATAGCCTCCCTGTAGGTAGGGGAAGGCTGCTGTTGGGTCCCTGCAAAGCCTTCTCTTCTCCAGGCTGAAAAAGCCTCTTTCCTTGGTCTCTTATCCCATCCACCTCAGTGGCCTTCTGCCAGCCTCTTTCCTTGGTCTCTTACGCTAGGGTATTTCTCCAACTCCCATCCACCTTAGTGGCCTTCTGCTGAACTCACTAGAATAGACATCTGCTAGATTTCTGTGAAGGCCTTACTCACCTCATACTCTTGATCCCTGTGTAAAAACCCCACCATATCCCCTTGCCCCTCCCCTCTGATTCAGACCCAGAGAGTTTCCGTGGATGCCTCCCCAGTGTTTCTGAACCTGCAACTTCTTGTGTTTTGGCTTGCGTTTGCCTGTTATTAATAAAAGTCACCGGCATCACACAAGTGAGGTTTTGCTCACTTATTTTCCTTCACCTGATAGTAAGTAGATTATAAAATGAGCAACAACTTGGATGTGAGAGCCACTGAAAATCCACCTTAGCCTGGTGGCCATCTTCCGAGGTGAGAGCAGTAGCGTCTAAGTGCCTGACTCTCTGTTATATTTTGCATTTGTTTCCAATATTTATTTCTTAACTAAGAAGTCAGAGTTAAACTTTCACCATTTTCATGTCCTTTGATCTCCAGTTAGCATCAAAAAGAAGCCAGCTGCTTAGCAGCTTACTCTTGCTGGGGATGACCGTAGAAAAAGTGTTTGCTCACTCAATAGAGCATCTCAACCTGTGAAATTTGGGGACAACTGTAAAACAGTAGCACTCACCAGGAATGTTTTCACTTTCATTTTAAGAAAAAATGTTTTTCCTTTTTTTTCTTTTTTAAGAAAAAATGTCCATCCTTTTCCTTCATTTTATAGTTTAATGGATAAACAAGAGTGTAGTCATATGTGACACTATGGTAATTATAACAGTGTCTTAAACAGAATGGGGGCATTTGCATAGGTTTCTGGGGAGGTGGAGGGATGTGGCACTTGTCATTACCCACTTCTATATTCAGTGGAGAGTCCAACTACGTGGAGTTTCTGTTGTTGATTTGTTTTAGGTATAGGTCATGTGAGAGCTGAGCTGGGATGGAGCATGACTCACATACCACGTGGGAATTCAATGGCTCCTTCTATCAGCCTTCAGCTTTCCTCATGATGGGCATCCCAGGCCTGGAAGCCCTTCACCACTGGATCTCCATCCCCTTCTGTGCACTGTACCTTATTGCTCTCTTGGGAAACTGCATGATTCTATTCATCATAAAGAAGACCCAAAGTCTTCACGAACCAATGTACTACTTCCTCTCCATGCTGGCAGTCACTGACCTGGGCTTGGTTCTGTGTACACTGCCTACTACTCTGGGCATTTTTTGGTTTAATATGCGAAGGATTGGGTTTGATGCGTGCCTCACTCAGATGTATTTCATCCACATACTGTCCTTCATTGAATCCTCTGTGCTCCTGGCAATGGCATTTGACCGCTTCATTGCTATCTCCCATCCACTGAGACACCCATCCATACTGACCAAGATGACTGTCATGAAAATAGGTCTGGCAATTATATTGAGAGGTATGGTCTCCCTCCTTCCCATACCCTTCTTGCTCAAGAGACTGACCTATTGTGGAAAGACTGAGCTTTCTCATTCTTTTTGCTTCCATCCTGATATCATGAACCTAGCATGTGCAGATACAAAAGTCAATGACTTCTACGGTATGATTATTCTTTTATCAACGGTGGGGATGGACTTCATCTTCATTGTGCTGTCTTACATCCTGATCATTAAAACTGTTATCAGCCTTGCAACCAAGGAGGAGTGTCTCAAGGCTTTGAATACATGCGTCTCCCACATCTGTGCTGTTCTAGTGTTCTTCATCCCAATGATCGGACTGTCCATGATCCATCGCTTTGGAAAGAATGCTCCTCCTCTGGTTAACACTTTGGTGGCCTACACCTACCTTATAATTCCCCCCGCTCTCAACCCCATTATCTACAGCATAAAATCCAGCCACATCCGTGAGGCTTTGCTCAGGGCACTGCGGAGGAAGAGTGAATCTGACTGGTAGCTTCCTCCACCAGTTCTGCCAGAAAGTGCTAGTGGCCTGGTTTCTTGGTCAGAGCTAGTGGACTGTTTTTTTGGTGCTCCATCCACGCAGGTCACTGCCAGATGAAAGAACTGCAGATCCACTTGGACGTTGTCCCTCAACCCAGAGCTGTGATCTTCCATGTTTTGTCCTAGCATGATGCTTTTGCCCCTTCCAGCAGCCTGCAAATACCCCAAGCATTAATGCCAGTGATATATACAGATGGAAGCCCCAGTTAGAGGGAGATAATTAAAGAAAAATGGGCTGCATGATTTTCTCTTTTCAAGTCATGCGATGGGGTGGATGAAGGAACCTCTTCAATGCATGTTATGCAAACTCTAGTAGCCAGATAATAGAGTGTAAGCTTCACTCAGACTCCCTTGCAAGGGGCCATCATTACCTCACTGCATGTTACAGCACAGCTAACACAGGCAGCAAGCTCAACAGGACAGGGCTTGGGCCAAGAGTTTGGAGCCACTCTGAATATCCCAGTCATTAGCTGTTCAACTGGAAACATCCCACAAGATGGAGCTCAGCTCCAGAGGCTGAGCACAGAGTATTTTCTGAAGATCAGGTCCTGTTAAGTGGGCCCACAGCACTCTCAGTCCTTCTAAAAAAAAGGCTCATCTTCACCTTCATCTATGTTTCTGAAGCGCCATACACATCTACAGTGTTGGAAACAGTGCTGGTTTTGCATCTCTTTTTGATGTCATTGAGTCTTACCATCTTGCCAAGTCTAATGTTCCAGCCATTGTTTTGCATTGAATGTAATGTATGTATGCAACATCTTCAATAAAAGACATCTATTCGTTGTAAAAGGTCAAAAGACTTGATGAAACCATTTTTTTCTGTTTATATGATGCAGAGATATTAGGTTGGAGTTGCTTAAAATCTTCAAAATTTGCTGTGGATGAGCACAGGATTGTATGAGTTAGGTATGCATCAGGGTGGTGCTTGGTGCTTGCATGGTGTGGCTAGCTCTCTTGCTGAAAAAAAGGGGTTTCAAAAATATAGTAGGAATGGCTAAACTTCCTGACACTAAGGACCAAGTACCACAATCTTCCAGCTGAGATCTGCCAGGTACTGACTGTACCCGTCAGAGAGACGGGAGGAAGAGATCTCCAGGGGCAGTCCACAGGTGGGAGGTGACTGTCTCCCAGCATCTTATTGCTCTGCTGTAGGATGGGTCTCAGCCAGGCACGCAGAAAGGTTTCATGATCCTCCCAGCTTGCGTCCTCTCACAGACAGAATAAAATGGCCCAAAATCTTTCATGCCTCCAAATTATGGAGCTGTATTTTTCTTGATCTTAAGCCATATCTTGGCCAGTCTTGACCATGGTGGAGAATAAGAAGAAATGATCAGGATTCACCTTGGAAGGGTGAAGCAGCAGAAGGTTTCGGGACAGGATTACACACAAGAACTGGCCTGTTTCTGCCTGCTGCTAAGCACTCCACACTTCAGACTAACCCAGGATTAGTGTCTTTTTCTATTCTGCTCTATACATAACAGTGCCTGGAATAGAGAGAAAAGAGTAATGGGGGAACATCTCCATAAAAAAATGGAAAGGGAGAAGGGAAGATTCCTGAGGGGAGGATTCCCAGGCCACTGTTTGTTTTGTGTTGTGCTAGCTGTTTTGCTGAGGATCCCAGTGGGCCCTGGCCCAGGGTGAAATACTGTTCAGCAGACCACCCCCAGAACCTCTGCCTGAGTGCTGGCACAGCGGGTCTTGGGGTGGAGGTCCCGTTTGCGTTGAGATAGCACCCCATGGGAGCACTCTTGGCTCAAAATATCTAAGGTCTAACCTGGTGCTTGTAGCCAGCTATCATCAGAGGAAAGATTAACAGAAGGGAACAAACACCACTTTCAGCATAAAAGCCTAGAAAAGAGCTTTGCTGGAGAGATGCTTTACTTGCAGGATCCTCGCACCCCACTGCTCACATTCTGAAAACTTCCAGAGTTTCTCCTGGATGTCTGTGCTTCCTGGCTACAGCCATTCTCCGAAACAGCAAAAGCGCAAGGGACCTCTGCCACAGCAAGCAAAGGTTTGAAGGAGACAGCCAGGGAGGAAATGTGGGGGAGGTTTATTAAAACATTTATTAGCACAGCTGGAGACCACGGTGGAGGGAGGCTTGCAGTGCTTTTGGTGCATGTCCATCAGCCGGTTCAGGAGAGCTTCATCTGCCGCCCCAGTTGCTTCCCAACCTGTGTAGCTGGAAGGTACCAGACGCTCCAGATTTGGGAACCTCTATATAAGGTACTGTGTTTCAGGAACATATGTTCAAAAACCTTTGTGGCTGCCTCTGGGAATGGGAAACTTAATTGTGGTTTAACATCTGTGTGAGAGAAAAAAGAGATAGATGAACCACTTAAAGCTGCTAATTCCTATTCTCTGATGCCCTGAGCTCTCCACTTCGTACCATGGGATCACTTACAGTACTTGCCAATGGATTTAGTTCCTATGAGGCACAGGAGGAGCAGTGTGAGACATATCAGAGGCATCTCTTGAGAGGAGAGGAGAGGAGAGGAGAGGAGAAGGAGTAGAGAAGGATGGGAAGGGGAGGGGAAGGGGGGAATGGGAGATGGAGAGAGGGAGAGAGGGGGAAGAGGAAAG
>NW_009224918.1:6364-11564 GCF_000690835.1 Fulmarus glacialis
AGGAGAAGGAGAAGGAGAAGGAGAAGGAGAAGGAGAAGGAGAAGGAGAAGAAGGAGAAGAGAAGGAAGGCCATTCCTGCCACCTCCATTTGGTTCCCACTGCCAGCTCCTGCCACCCCGAGCCCTCTCTAAGCCCTGCACTGCACATCTCCTCTGCCCCAGGAAACTCTCCCGTTACCCTCATTCACGCAGAGCCATGCTGCAGTCCCTGCTGCGCTCTGTGGCTTTGTCCACACTGTAATTAAAAGAGGGATAAGGACAGTTCTCTGTCCTGAAGACACCTGGTGCTTCTTGGCCACATCCTCGTCTATTCTTTCTTCCTTTCCTGACCAGGATGGCTTTACTCCACAGCCCAATGGACATTATTCCCCAGCCGGTGCGACCCCCTCATGCATGCCTGGGCACTGCCGGGGCAGGGCCAGCTGGCAGCAGCCAGGGATGTCCCTGGAGGCGAGGAACAGGTTAACGGTGCGGATGATGGTGGGATGAGGCTCCAGCCATGTCCTGCTCACTTTAGTACAGCCACAGCTTGTATGACTCCAAATACAGCAAGTGCTTGCCCGGAGCGACTGACTTAGCCAGGACCTGGGCATATTTATAAAATAGCAGCAGAGCTACAAGCAGGCAGAGCTTTTCTGCTTACAAGTGACGACAAACAGCTAGGAAAAAAAACAAAACACATTTGATCAAACCATCAATTAAGATGAATTTTAATTTTGGTTCAAAAATGCTTTGAATTTGAGTGATGCCTTGTGTTTTTAATTCTTCTTTTCTCTTTTCCCTCTGAATTAATATTTTGGCTTGATGTATACCTTTTTTTCTGGTGAGATGATATGGAAAAATGGCTACATACTCAAAATGGCTCAGAGGGCTTTTGAGGGGATATATATATTCCCCTCTCACTGCCACATGGCAGGAAGGAGCAGTGGAAAGATGGATTCAGACGGTGAAGACTGTCCTATTGCCTGCTCCATCCTGGGAACTTGGTCTCAGACCAATTTTGGCTCCATGGGACAAGCCTGGTCAATGTTTATGAGCATTTACAGAAATCAGCTGCTGGGCTGCTGCTGGCGGTCCTCTGGCTTGGATGGTTTTACTGTCTGAATGTGCTCACCTCTTGTTAAATGCAGTTACTGGGGCTTGCTGGTGGGAGGATCACCCTAGGAAAATAAATCTGCAGTTACTGGTGTTTTTAAAGACACGGATCCAGTTTTCATCTCTACAGGAAGCAAGGTCCTTACAGTACCTGGTCTTCATCCCACTAGCAATCCAAAATCGTTAGTCACTTCTGAAAATGTTGGTGCATTTATCGATGCCAAAGAACTAAAGATGAACTGAAACATCCAGGGATTATTTACTTTGTGTGTCTGTCTCTCACAGTCACATTCTCTCAAAAGAAATGAATAGGATGGCAGATATTTTACAATGAGACTCATACTGTAATTACACTTCAGTGGCTGGCAGGTAAGCTGGCTCAGATACTTGTTGGCAATTACTGAAGCACTTTGTTCATTCAGCTTGCATCTTAATGCAAGTGGTTTGCTGAAAATTTAATCATTGAAATAGCTTTGAGGCAACTTGACAGTAACAGTCCACCGACTCTGTTTGTAAATTGTGTATAAAGAGCTAGAGTGTGGGTCTTATTTGTTATAGATTCAAGATGGAGAAACCCCACATCAGGGAAATAAATCATGATTGCTATTTTAGGATAAAGGCTTCATCACAGATGTGCAGTAAAAAAAAAACCAAACCATTTTCACAACCGAATGTTACTTTTAAAATAGCTGTATTAATAGCCTGCAGAGCTTGCCATAAAAACATTTTGCATCCTTGTTTTATATGGATAGGGCATGAAAGACATAATCAGAAAGCTCAGTAATGTTGCAGATAGCAGTTACATGCTTGACCTCAAGCTGTCCATACAGGGCAGGGGAGTCGGTGGGTTTATTCCAACGCAGGCACAGCCAGCTGCTGACTTGCTGCCTGATCCATTGGGGTGGATGGGTGCAGAGGGTCGCGCTAATCCCCCTCTTCTCTTGGTCAGAGCTCGGGGCTGCGAGTCAGGCAGGGTCTGCACCCCTGTCCCAAGCCAGGCTGGGCTGCGCAGCGCCGGGGCTCAGACACTGCTGTGGCATCAGCCTTTGATGCTCCATTCCAACACTTTAAACCCCAATATTTTTAAAAATCTGATCCCTGAGAATAGAAAGGCACCTAAAGCAAAGGCTTTTGCATATCTTCCTGGCCATTCTTCTTGGATCACAGCACTGCTGGAAAGTTTATAGATACAGAACAAGGTGAATAATCAGAATTTTTTTCTCTACAGATATTCTGATATTTCCATATGTGTTTTCAAGCAGAAAGGATGAAAATCCAATTTGTGTGTGCAAACAAACAAACATGCATGTCTCACTGTGTGTGTCTGCAGTACTTGGGAGTGGTGGACCGTGGGAGGCAGCACAGCCAGTTTCACAGAGTACATTTCTGACAGGACAGCACAGCACATATGGAAAAACTCAAGCAGAACCGAAGTTTAACAGGAAGCACTAAAAATCTGTTTTCTTCTTTTTTTTTTTTTATTTTGCCCTTTAAAAATAAAAGAAAGCAAGCTCAACTGTGGGGTTTGTAATTTAAAATGTTGATTCTGCAGTGTTCTGCATTTAAGAGAATTCGAGCAATTCCTGTTCAAATTCAAATGCCACCATTTTGTGGCTGCATATGTTATTGTATATCACCATAATGGACTAAAGAAATAAGAAAGGAGCTATTTATCAGTATGGCAACTATAAGATTCCCTTGCATTTCACAGGCACAGCCCCACGGGATTCACAGTCATGGGAAAGGTTTTATAAAGCTGCTGTTTCTCTTTCCTTGCAGCAGGGGATGTGCCATGGCATAGCATGACTGCTCTTCACCCCACGTGCCATGCCCTTCCCCAACAGCTCTGACCTCAGCCCATCCTCCTTCATCTTGGCCAGCATCCCAGGGCTGGAGGCTGCCCATTTCTGGATGGCGATGCTTCTGTGCTCCGTGTACATCTTGGCGGTCACAGGCAATTGCGCGGTGCTGTTCATCGTAAAGACAGAGCCCAGCCTGCATGCTCCCATGTACTTCTTTCTCTGCATGCTGGCTGCCATCGACTTGGCCTTGTCCACGTCCACGGTGCCACGTGTCCTCTCCTTCTACTGGTTCAACACCAAGGAAATCAGCTTTGGCGCTTGTCTTGTCCAGATGTTCCTCATCCACACCCTCTCAGCCATCGAGTCCACTGTCCTCCTGGCCATGGCCATGGACCGGTACGTGGCCATCTGCCACCCGCTCAGACATGCTGCCATCCTCACCAATGCTGCGACAGCGAAAATAGGGCTGGTAGCCATGGCCAGGGGAGTTCTCTTCTTCCTGCCTTTGCCTTTGCTCCTCCTGCCCCTTCCCTTCTGCAGCTCCCGGGTGCTGTCACACTCCTTCTGCCTGCACCAGGACGTGATGAACCTGGCCTGTGCCAACACCCCCCCCAGCGGGGTGTACGGCCTCACCGCCATCCTGCTGGTCATGGGGGTGGACGCCATCCTCATCTGCCTCTCCTACGTCCTGATCCTCAAGGCTGTCTTGCGGCTGGCGTCGTGGAAGGAGAGGCTCAAGGTGTTCAGCACTTGCGTTGCCCATATCTGCGTGGTCCTGGCCTTCTACGTGCCCCTGATTGGGCTGTCCGTGGTGCACAGGTTTGGGAAGGATCTGGCTCCACTGGTCCATATCACCATGGGGAACATCTACATCCTGGCGCCCGCTGTGCTCAACCCCATCATCTACGGGGTGAGGACCAAGCAGATACAGAGGAGGATCCTGAATTTAATTCATATATACAATGACAGAACTGCCCAGTGACCTGTGCTCGGCCGCTGTCTCCTGTATCCTCACACCAGCACATCTTGTTTTACACTTAGAGTCTTTGGTGCAGGACTGTCCTCTGTTTGTATGGCACCTAGCACATGGTAGGAGACTCTGAGGTGGTGCCACAAGGCAAAAAGTAAATAGCAATTGTAAACTCCTTCCAAGAGTGCTTACCCTCACCAAACTTGGAGAGAATCTACTACAATGATCTAAATCCAACCCTGATCCAGCAGGTAGCACAATGGGAAGGAAAAGTGACTCAGAAATCTAATAAAGATGTCTTGACATTGCACTTTTTTGTTCCCGTCTCACCCGTAACAATGGCAGAGCTGAGTGAATGCTATAGTGTTTTTTGAATGATTTAGTTAATTCATGGTTTCCGCTTGTGGCACATTAATTATCCAAAAACATTTTAGCAAAATTTTTGCCAGAAACTTTGTATGTAGCAACAATCTCTAAGTAAAATAATTAGAGCAAGTGACATTATAGATGCAGAAATGCACTTCAGAAGAAGTCCTCCACCTCTGTGGTCTTGTTCTGACCTATTGGGTGTTCAGTCAAGACAGCTCAGCCTCCTTGTAGCAGATGCTCTGGAAAAATTTCAGACGCTGAGTTATTGGTAGCAATCGTAAAAATAATTTCCATTAATAATTATATTCAATAAAATGACAACATCTCAAGAGAAAAAATAAGCCAGTTATAAATGTTAGTGATACTTCCAAGCTGAAGGAAGTGGTATTTCCAAGTCAAAGCTGTTTCATACCTTTGACTTCATACATGCTTGGAATTCCTAAGAAGTTACGATTTCAGTTCAAGATCTTCAGCTTTCAAGCTTTTTTAACACTTCCTATTCCCCATGAAACAGAGTACCTGACAGTCTTTTCTCTCTTTATTCTCAAGACTCTTCTACTAGTGGGACACTACTACAAAACTTTTTTAATACAATGAAAGCCAAGAAGCCTTCGGGCCACTGAAGAAGGTCTGAAATCGAACTGCAATTGTTTTCACACCATCAGAGAATCACAGAATGGTTGAGGTTGGAGGCACCTCTGAAGGTCATATTGTCCAACCCTCCAGCTCAAGCAGGCCCAGCTAAAGCCGGTTGCCCAGGACAGCTTTTGAATATCTCTAAGGATGGAGACACCACTTCATATTTTGGAAAAAGGTTAAAGATCCTAGGAAAAGATCATAGAATCATAGAATCATAGAATCATAGAATCATTAAAGTTGGAAAAGACCTCTAAGATCATCAAGTCCAACTGTCAACCCAGCACCACCATGCCCACTAAACCATGTCCCTAAGCGCCTCATCTACA
>NW_009224918.1:12008-21910 GCF_000690835.1 Fulmarus glacialis
CCACACTAGTTCTGATACAGGCCAGGATGCCGTTGGCCTTCTTGGCCACCTGGGCACACTGCCAGCTCATGTTCAGCCGGCTGTCAACCAGCACCCCCAGGTCCTTTTCCTCTGGGCAGCTTTCCAGCCACTCTTCCCCAAGCCTGTAGCGCTGCGTGGGGTTGTTGTGGCCGAAGTGCAGGACCCGGCACTTGGCCTTGTTGAACCTCATACAGTTGGCCTCGGCCCATCAATCCAGCCTGTCCAGGTCCCTCTGCAGAGCCTTCCTACCCTCAAGCAGATCAACACTGCTGCCCAGCTTGGTGTCGTCTGCAAACTTACTGAGGGAGCACTCGATCCCCTCGTCCAGATCGTTGATAAAGATATTGAACAGGACCGGCCCCAAAACTGAGCCCTGGGGAACACCGCTCGCGACCGGCCGCCAACTGGATTTAACTCCGTTCACCACAACTCTCTGGGCTCGGCCGTCCAGCCAGTTTTTTACCCACTGAAGAGTGTACCTGTCTAAGCCGTGAGCCGCCAGTTTCTCTAGGAGAATGTTGTGGGAGACAGTGTCAAAGGCTTTACTGAAGTCCGGGTAGACCACATCCACAGCCTTTCCCTCATCCACTAAAGATGTTGTATAATAGGATTTTACAAAGAAACATACAGGTTTGAAGAGTGTTCACTTCTATTTTTTTTTCCTAGTGTTCTTTGTTGTTTTAAAAATAAATCTGTTTCTTTATAAATAGAAAGAAACAAGCAATCTCTTCCTCTTGGTTTAAACTCTTACCTTGTTGGTTATCATGAACTGTGATCTTCATCCTTGAGGTGGCTGCATTGCCATGCACAGGGACGTGTTTGCTGTTTCCACTGCAAGAGCCCCTGGGATCCCTCCAGTGAGAGGTGCCAGGGGTCTGTGATCTCTAAATTGAACACGCTGGCTTTCACAAGGCAGTAATGCACAAAGCCTTGCACAGCAGGCCCCTTCACAGATGATTAGAGCAGCACCAGGTACTATTAAGAAGGCTGATCTACACTCCATCAGGAGGCCCAGGTGCTCTTGAACACTGATGTCTCCATCAGTAGATGATTATCATAGTATCACAGGGTAATTCAGGTTGGAAGCGACCTCAGGACATCTCTAATCCAACCTCCTGGCCAAAGCAGGGGCAGCTCTAGGGTCAGACAAGGTTGCTCAGGGCTTTATCCGGTTCAGTGTTGAAAGCTTCCAAGGATGGATGTTGCACAACCTCTTTGGGTCTCCATTACAGTGCTTGATTGTCCTTACTATTATATCCAGTTTGAACCTCTTGTTTCAATTTAAGCTTGTTTTCTCTCATTCTCCTGCCATGTCACATTGTGAGGAGCTTGGCTCCATCTTCTTGATAAGGGTAGAGGAAGGCTGCTCTTCTGCTGTTGGGTCTTCCCAAAGCCTTTTTTTTTCCCGGCTGAACAAGCCCATTTTCCCAAGCCTCTCCTCATGGAGCATTGCTCCACCCCAGCCACCCTGGGAGCCATCAGCTGAACTCGCTCCACTTTGTTGATGCCTTTTTTACACTGGAGCCCAAAAGCAGATGCAGTGTCTAGATGTGGTTTAGCAAGTGCTGAGAGGACTGTGGGATAATCCTTTGGGGGCATGGCAGATCACTCTCTGGAAAGGTCAACCCAGAGCCCAAAACAGCAAACATCAGGAGGAACTGCTAGAGAAGGAGGCAAGAGAAAAATTAAAATTATACAGTATGTAAATCTGCACTGATTCACACCATGCAAGCAGAAGTGTGCTTGATGATCTCAGATTTGTAGGGCGAAGTTTCATTTAGTGTTAGGCCAGTTTGCTCAGGGTTTTATCTGGTTGGGTCCTAAAAACCTTCAGGCATGGAGGCAGCACAACCCCTCTGGGCAACCCTCCTTTGCTTGGCATGTGCTCCTGTTGCCCCCGTACAGGCTGGCATAATATAAGCAAGTTTAGCTGTGAAAAAGAAATAAATTTTTTGAGAAAAACAGGGAAATATGTAGAAAGCAGGCAACGAACAATGAGTTCCATCAAGGAGGATAGAAGACAGGTCTAAGTGCTGCACTCAGGGGCTCTTGCGTCTTGTCCATAACTTCCAGGTGTGCTAAAAGAGGTGTCTTAACAAAGACACATGCTGTCTTGAATCAGGGCCTTCAAAGGACAGCAGTATTTGGTGGAGTTTGGTGCAGTTTCTTCCAACTGCCAGCTAACACTGAGTGTAAACTGGGTGTCCTTTTTGTAGTCTGTGCTTGTATAGGTTCAGTCTCCATGAAACACACCTTGTTATAACCTTTTCTGCTAAATTAAAGCACATTTTATTTCAAAATAAATACTTTCATTTAAGTGACTTACAGGTAGTTGCCATCTGGGACTTAAAGGCAATTTTGCCTGCTGTCATTTTTGTCATATTCTATTTTATTAGAGCTTAGAAGGATAAAAAATTTTCATAAAAATGAAAACAATCTGTACCTGCCTAATGTGATTTGGGAAGTGTGAATGAATTTTTCAGAGGCACGCTATGGATGTAAACTCTTTTCAGATGGCTGCGGCATTGAGAAATGGCTCCTGCTCATTCTCCATATGTTCCTTATTTTTTCCCCTTTTGTGCTGAGAGAAAAATTAATAAAGAAAAATGAATGAACCACCCTGAAAATGCTGTATTATATTTCCTAGCTGTCTGTTTCTCACAAAGACAGTTAATAGAGCCTCAGAGCAGGGAGGCATGATGAATTTCTCCTGGGTACGGATGAAAACTGCGTGGGATTCTCACTCTCTGTCTTGTTTTCCAAACTTTAATCACGGAGCGATGCTTTGCTGGGGAAGAGAGGGAACATGCCTTCTTCTTCAATGTGTGTCTTTTCTGATGACTATGACAACCGCTTTCCAGCTGAAATGTTCATTACTGAGGCCCCAGGTCACCTCTGCCCTGCAGCAGAAAGAAAACCCCAACCAGAGCACGGGGCATCTAAACCCACGTCTCCTCTGTGAGCAGGGCCAAGAGCCAGAGGTGGGAATGGACCGACTTAGCTGGGGCTCGGCTGGCTCCGGGAAGGCGAGGAAAGAGCCGGTTTCACTTGCAAAAGGGACTGAAAAGGGAAGGGGTGGGACAAGGAGAGGGAGGGGAGGACAGGATGGGAGTGTGATTTGCACCATGGTGGGGAGAGGATTGGGAGTCACCGGAGCCTGGAGGTGGCAATAGAGGCAACGAGGAGCCGCATGGGACTGGAGCAGTTGTTGGAGATCTCCTGGAGGATCTCCTGAGGGATCCCCAAGTCTTGTCTTCTCTTCTCTTCTCTTCTCTTCTCTTCTCTTCTCTTCTCTTCTCTTCTCTTCTCTTCTCTTCTCTTCTCTTCTCTTCTCTTCTCTTCTCTTCTCTTCTCTTCTCTTCTCTTCTCTTCTCTTCTCTTCTCTTCTCTTCTCTTCTCTTCTCTTCTCTTCTCTTCTCTTCTCTTCTCTTCTCTTCTCTTCTCTTCTCTTCTCTTCTCTTCTCTTCTCTTCTCTTCTCTTCTCTTCTCTTCTCTTCTCTTCTCTTCTCTTCTCTTCTCTTCTCTTCTCTTCTCTTCTCTTCTCTCTCCAAGTACTCCTGGGATTGGACCTGGGGCCTGACGTCTTTGCACACTCTGGCATTTCTGCTGTCCCAGACTCTCTCAGTAGGCTGCCTTGGGGTTTGATACGGTTTCCCAATAATGGAAGGGGGTTTTATTTGCATGACTTGTTTTCTAATTGAAATTGGCATTGCCAAAGATTTGGCGCAGAGATGCTATATTGTGTGAACTCCACAAAAACAGCACAGGAAGATGCAGTGTGCCACACAGCAGTGAGAGTTACTTAACAAACACGTGGAGGGCTCTCAAATCTGCCTCTCATTATTTCACCATTCTCCATCTATGTAATGGGGTGATGTTACTGACTTCCCTCTCTAAACCTTTATTAGAGCTATGGATGAAACACAGCAGAGAAAGGATAGATTGCTGTTGTTTGGAAAGTACTTCATAATTCATGCTGCCGCAGTTTTAATTACAAACCCAGTCCTGTGATTTAATCTTGAACTGCCCCATCGCTCTTAAGTCTCCTCCAAATAAACATACTGGAAGAAAACACATACAAAACCGGGCAAAATGCAGCTATGTCTATGAGGTCATCAGCATTGAGGGGGTTAACAAACGTCTATTTCTCTCTTTCTAATTAAGTAACAGGGGAAATGCAGAGCTCCCTGCTGGGATTTATCTGTCAGACAGATGTCCTGGTCTCCGCAGCGCAGAGAAACCTGCAGGATGCAGGTGAGTATTTAGGGTTTGGGCAGCCATTTGTTGCTCTGCAATAAGGCTTTTTATGCCATCGCTCCTCCTGGGCAGCAGCAGCAAGCGTTGAACAGCCCCCAGTTAGTGGAGCTTGCAGGCACGCTCCTGTCTCTCACATTGCCTTTGCCTGGGAATTGTGTTCCCTGTCCCAGTGTTCTCCATGGAAGAATGAAGTTTTAGGTGAAGCAGCACCAACAGAGGAAGCTGGCAAGAAGGAGGTGGAATGAAGAAAGAAAAATATCAGGAATTTCAACTCCTGGATCTTTACAGCCACATGGAAAAAAACCCAGGAAATCTCTCCCAGAGTGCAGGTGACCCCAAGCCTGTAAGGTTTCTGTAAGGTTTCAAGCACAGCCCTGACAGCCCAGCTCCAGCTGGTGACTGGTGGCCGTGCTGGGCTGGGCCGTGGTGGTCGCGGTGTGAAATCTCGCTCCAGATGCAGCAGGAGCAGAGCCCACCACTGGAGCTGGCTCGGCTAGCACCGGACCCTCAGGGAGGAAAAGCCTAGCTCTCTTCCGGGAAGCTGCTGTTGTCTCCTCCGTCCCTCTGCTCCCTGCAGCTCTCCAGCACAAGTGCGGTCGGCCACGGGATGGTTTCTGAAGGGTCGTATCAGGTCAGGAACATTGGCCTAATCTGTGCTGCAGGGCTCTTCGAGGAATCCTTTTTCCCAAGTATTAGGGAAAAACCATGAGCTGAGCAATGTGCAGGGGCTGAGCGAGCTGCAGTCTCTTTGTGGGGGAGAATGGGCATCACTGGACCACTGCGTTTGCAGGGGGCGTGTCAAATACTGTGGCACTGACTCAGGTTTTTTTCCCTGAAATTGGATGTTTCCTGGCTGAGGCAAGTGTTTGTTGCCTCTGCTTACACTGGCAGGCAGCGCAGCACTGTTAAAAGCTTCTGTAGAGCTGTAGGGCTGGCGCTAATGACTTCATATCCCCACTACGCACATTTCAGGAAGGTTTAATTCAGACCAGCTTTCATCTGGTCTCCTGGGCTGGACTCCCTCTGGACACTGGAGAGTATCAGGTGTACACCCTGGGCAGTCTTCCCGTGCAGTTTGATCCAGGAGGAATCCAGTCTGCATGGTCTCCAGGACCACTCCACCAAGTGGGACAGAGAACTTTCAGTGGAAATTGGCAGGACACTTGCTTCAAAAGTGCTTTTCTGAAGCAGTGCAAGCAGCTGCCACAGGGATGGATGGCTGTGTCGGGAATTTGAGCTTCTAGACCATACCTCATGCCAGTCTCTGTTTGCCACTGACCAGATCAGGTCGAGGGTGTTTGATGCTTTTTTGCAGGATGCAAGAGCCCTCGGTGGAGGCAAGAGACAAGAAGGGTTTCATGTCTCTGAACTCTACTGCCTTCTCCCACCCTCCCTATTTCCTACTCATTGGCATCCCTGGGCTGGAGAAGGAGCAGTTCTGGATTGCCTTCCCCTTCTGCATCATGTATGTCATTGCTGTGCTGGGGAATGTGACCCTTCTCCTCATTATAAAGGCAGAGCCGAGCCTGCATGAGCCCATGTACCTCTTCCTGGCCATGCTGGCCTTTACTGACCTGGTCCTATCAACATCCACGTTACCCAAAATGCTTGGCATCTTCTGGCTGGGCTCTGGGGAGATTGGCTTCCTCTCCTGCCTTGCTCAGTTGTTCTTCATCCATACCTTCTCGTCGGTGGAGTCGGGCGTGCTCATGGCTATGGCCTTGGATCGCTACATCGCTATTTGCCACCCGCTGCGGCACTCCAGCATCCTCTCTGTGCCGGTGGTGGCGGCCCTCGGGAGCCTGGTGCTGGTGCGTGGGGTCCTCCTGGTGAGTCCCTTCTGCTTCCTCCTCCACAGGATGCCCTTCTGCCAGCATCATGTCATCTCCCACTCCTACTGCGAGCACATGGCCGTGGTGAAGCTGGCATGTGGGGACACCAGAGTCAATGTCATTTACGGCCTCTTCGTGGCTTTCATAGTGATAGGATCTGACATGATGCTGATCATTGTGTCCTATACCATGATCCTGCGGGTGGTAATGAGGCTGTCATCCACAGAGGCACGACTTAAAGCCTTCAGCACTTGTGCATCCCATATCTCTGTCATCCTTGCCTTTTATGTCCCTGCCCTCTTCACATTCCTCACCCACCGGTTTGGGCAGAGCATCCCTCCCCACATCCATATAATGGTAGCCAACCTCTACCTGCTAGTGCCCCCCATGTTAAACCCCATTGTTTATGGGGTGAAAACCAAGAATCTCTGGGACAGGGTGGTCCTCCTCTTCCAGTGAAAGGGAACCTGGCCCATATGTATGTGCCTCAAACTGTGCTCGATTTACTGATGATGCTGGCAAATTTAATGAGTTAATGCTGTGACTATTTGTTTGTTCAGGGAGGAACCCTTCCTCAATGCCTGGAATTTAAGCAATGCATTCTTGTAGAAATCACTAGATTGTCTCTTCCTTTATCACGGTCCAGGAGGTTTCGTCCATTGTGTGATGAAACTTGGCATAAAGACATTCAGTCTGGCTTCTACACCACTGGGAGATGGAGAGTTCACGCCTCCCAGAAGTTAAACTCCTCACTGTTAAAATTTTAATTTCACTATTAAAAAAAAAAATCCTCTCATGATTAAAATATTTACACTGTAAGGTGGGTATCTCCAAAAGATCTTCCTGCAGCAGCTTTCATTATACGAAGAGTGTTCCCTGGACTGTGTGATGGTATTTAAAAGACATGGCACTTAGAGACATAGTTTAGTGGTGGACTTGGTAGTGTTAGGTTTACGGTTGGACTCGATGACCTTAAGGTCTTTTCCAACCTAAATGATTCTATGGGAAGGTGCTCAGATGGGAAAGGTGACTGTCCTTGTAGAAGGAAATGGGTACAATTCAAATTTAAGCATTAACCTTTGCTTTGTATGGAAGGCAAAACCTACAATAAACCTATGCTAGCAAATTCCAAAAGTCCTATGTAAACACAAACCCTTTCAAAAATATCAGAAGTCCTCTCTGGTGCAATTATTTGGAGTGACCTATCACAGGGAGATCGTTGCTAGCAGGATTGCACTATACCAATATAAGTCAACTATCCCAATAAACAGGCAAACATATTTTGCAAAATCACTGCTCTATGTCTGAAAAAGGTAGGCAGCAGTATGAGGCGAAGGTCAGACAACCCAAGCTCAAGTTATGAAACTCAAGCATGTTACAAACCTTTGCTCTATTTTTAGTGCAAACTGAAGAGCACTAATGGATGGAAAGGAGATCTCTGACCTGGCCTGGCATTTCTTGGAGGTCTCTATCTTCCTGAGCAGCCCTGACTATTGTGGCCACCCACGAGGAGCCTCCAGGCTCTGCTATGTCTCCGTGAGCTGGATACCAGCGGGGAAGCAGGAGGGGGGGCCCCAGGAAGAGAACATGCACTGCTGCCGAAGCGAAGCAGATGTTAGGCTGCAGACAAAATGGGAACTGAATATTTTTTTGGCACCATTTCAGTAGAATACTTCAATTTCAACTCAGATCATCCTTTTCTTCAGATAAAACAGAAGTAGCTTTTCACGGACCACAAACGAGAGGCAGGGGAAGCCAAAGGAGGAGAGATACGACTGCAGTTTGTCTAAGAGCTCGTCTCAGAGCACCCACTTCATAAAGCAGGGCTGCACCATTTCTTGTGGACTGATGCTCACCCGCCACCGCTCTGGTGAGGTAGAACCCCCATTTTTCTGCAGACTCCATGAAAAATGTTGTCATTTTTATTTTCATTAAGAACATGAGAGCTGCCCTCATGACCAACGTCCATCCATTCCACCACGCTGTCTCCTCCAGTGGCAATGGGAGAGGTCTTCTTTAAGGCCTTTTTTAAGTAAGAAATGACAGCAGGGGATCGTTGCTGGTCAGGTACATGCAAAGGTGACTGGCTGACTCATATAGCTCCTTGTGACCTATGAGATGTGTGCATACAAGCCATCACCACCACATAATATCAGATACTCAGCACCAACAGCTTAGGCTCCTACTCTAGGATTCCCTTCTCTGTAAATAAAGCTGGCTGTGACATCTGGATCATTGCACAGCATGGATGGGGTGGTTGCTGGGGTGGGAGGGGGTCAGCAGTGCTCTCCAGTCAGTGCTAACGCTGCATGTGAGCTGCCTGGAGAAAGTGGTGGGAAAGCCGAGGAGGTCTGTACCCAAACCAGGGACACAAGCACACTTTCACGGGGCGGGGGGGTGTGTGTGTACAACTTTGGGGTGGTGCTTTGAAATCCAAAGGCAACAAATGGTCCCATTGCTGAAAAAAGCCAAACCTGAAGGTTTTGATGGGTAGCCCAGTGTTTTCAGGCATTTCACCTGCTAACAATGGTGTCTGAGGCCACAGCTGCCTGGAAAGGGAAATCTTGCCACCATCGCTCTCTCCTCTTGGTAGGTTCACATCTGTCCTTCTCACCCCTACAGAGGGTCTCCCAGGAAAGTTTCCTCCTGTCTGATGTCTCCTTCTTGAAGCCAGAAGCCAACACCACGTTCAAGTCCTGCTTTGACTTCACACCTAGTTTCTAGTCCTACTTAGCTCCTGGTGCTAACCCAAGGCAGTTCCACAGTAACCTCCCGCTTGACACTGGGATTCACTCTTAATAGCATGTTTGCATCATCGCCTTTGAGATAGTGGATCAACTGAAAAAAAAAGAAGTAGAAGTATCCAGTGAGCCTGGGAGTCCTGGGGGATTGATTTTGTGGAGTGGCGATATAAAGATGTGCTCACTGGAGGCAACCTGGCGGCAAGCTGCTTAGGCAGCTCATATTTGGGTATTGCTCCATATTTAAGGCAAAGTGATCTGCTTTTTCTAGGCTGCTTTTCACAGCTGTTAGATGATTTCAGATAACTTTGTCAGTGTTACTGTAGTACTAGTGTTAAAGTGATTATTAGTTTTAAAGGGAGGATGCGCATGTAATGAAGAGCTTGTTACCCTCAGACCCTTTTCTTGTCAATAAGGGCTGTACACACTGTTTATCTGACCGGGGTAGACATCAGGGTGAGACAAACTGCCTTCTGGCAGTGCCTGTTCCCCAGTGTGATTGGTGGGTCCAGACAACCAGCGGAGATGCTGATACCTACACAGCAGGCACCTGCACCTGGACAATCCTTGCCTGCGTTACAGCTTGGCAAGGTGGGCAAGTAGGACTGAAAACTTCTCTTCTCAGTATGCAGAAGTGGTTCCTGTAGACCACAGAGAACTGCCAGAGCTCTCCTCCCTGGGAGAGCGTGATTTGGTTATTGTTTACTTCATTTATACTGGAAAACAGCACTTGCATTTGTACATATGAGAATATCCAAGTCCAAAATCTTTCAGTCTTGGGCTAGCAGATGTTCACAACACTGTTTTTTGGCAGCACGCTAGTGAATGCTTGTTGGCTGGATCCTGCAAAACGTTGCTGCACTATCTGGGTTCTCAGCTGTGCGCAGCTCTTGAAGATGCAGAAACCACTTGGTGCAAAGGCACTTGTATCAGGTCTTTGCTGCCAAGGTTATTTTTAGGGAAGGAAAAGATCACCAAGTCTGATACTCATTCACAGAAAGAAAGAAAATATAGGTGCAAAGAATTAAAAAAAAAGAAAAAAAAAAAGGAG
>NW_009224919.1:0-9321 GCF_000690835.1 Fulmarus glacialis
CTCTGGGCAGCTTTCCAGCCTCTCTTCCCTGAGCCTGTAGCGTTGCATGGGGTTGTAGCGTACTTGCTGCTGATGATAGCAGTCTCGCTGGTTTTTTTTCTTTCTTATTTTCTTTTTTTTTTCTTGCGTGCTTTTTTCCTTCTTTGTGATTCTTTTGAGTTGAAGGCCTGTAAGATGGGGATCCTGTCATTCCATAAAGTGCAGCTATCCCAAGTTTCTAGCACGCTGAGTCGTGCTGCCTCTGTGGCCATTCTTTTTGCTGGAGACAAAATCGGAAACGGGACACATGGCAAGCTCCTACTTGCCGATGTCTTTCACAGCAACTGGTTGCCATGCTCCTGCTCTGAGGATTCTTGCCAGCCTGTCCAAGAGTCTTGTCGACCACTTGTTGAATTGGCTTTGGTACCCCACTCTTGCACCCAGAAGCACTTCAGCCAGGTAAGGTGTGTCCATGCAGCTCAGAAAGGGCTCAACAATTCCAGCGTACACTTGAGTACTTGCACCCGCAGTTGCGAACAGCATGCTAACCCAAAAGCTGAAAAAGAAACAGCTGAATCTCGCCAGCAAGGCTGAAATCTGCTGCATCGCTTGTCTGCTCACTTCTAATGCACGAGGATGTCGCAATAACTATTGTGGCCACTGGCAGAGCTGATCTGCAACGTTGCCTGAAGTACCAGGATTTGAAAGGCATGAAGATGAGATTACCTGGTCTCCTTATTGCTGGACTCCAGCGATAAGTTTGTGATTGCTATAGGTAGTTGAAGGGCTGTAAGCAATTACTGGGCTGACACTGGCTGCTTTTGTACTGCAGTGTCAAGGGTTGAATATCTAGCAATACTAATAATTTTGTGGTCCTCTTCTTTAAGTTGAACTCAGGGCTGGCTTGCTGGTGCATATGTACAGAGAGGACTTAGAAATAGCGATGTCCTCTCCATTTGGTTTGAAAAAGTTTAAGAGTAACTGTGCTCTGGCATGTAATATATTACTCAATGTTCACTATTTCTTAAGGCAAAACAATGTACGGTGGTATGGTTGTACGTAAATTCGTATTGTGCTGAGATGACTAAGATGTGTAACTACTTCTGGGATATACCTAGGAGCTATTCACGGTCATGGCTGCTAAAAAGCTGGTAAAAAGCTGCTAAAAAGCTATCTAGAGTAATGGAAAGTAGGGGGTGAGAAAGGTAAATATAGGCTTTGGATATACCTTTTTAATAGTTATTTGCACTTCCATTTCACTTTTCATCGAAGATCAAATGCTTTACAAATAACTATTAAGCAGTATTGTAGAAGTGAGGAAGTGAAAGCACAGAATGGTGAAATGTTTGGTTTTATGCTATGAAATGAATCAAAAATAAAGGTGTGAAAATTTACAGAATGGTTTGGATTTTTTTCTAAATCAGATCCACTAATATCGATGCTGATTTACATTTGAAATAATTATTTCCAAGCAAAGGAGGAATGAGAAGGTAATTGTATTAATCTTGTTCATGATTAAAGCAGGAACTAGGAGAAATTCAGTGGAAAAATTATTTCTCTAGTGATGCCAATGTGTAGTGAAAGATAATAAAGGGAAAAGGGAAGAGGGGTTTTCCCTGTTAAAAAAACAAACAAACAAACCAACAAAACAAAAAAAACCCAAAACAAAACAAAAAAACCCAAACCAAAAACGTTGAGAAGTTACAATGTTCATAATTATCTCAAGAAGAGTATGCGAACGGGCATAAATATTAAGTCTTGGATTAGGGCTGGAAAGGCTTTAAGTGTGCAAGTTAAGGTTATTTTTACTGTGTTAGACTGGTACAATTTTCTTCTTACCGTTTGTTTTAGGTGTTCAGACCTTCACCGATACCATGTTATCTCCATATACCTTCTATTCCTATTACGTCCAAGCCAGCAACGTTCATGGTTTTACAAGAAGTGCCTCAGTGACATACAGAACAAAATCTGGGACGCCGACGGGAAGCTTGCATTTAAATCCCATCTTTCCTGTTAGTCACCACTCTGTTTTACTTCACTGGACAAGCCTCTCCAATGACTCTGGGCCCATAGAGAAGTACATTTTGACGTGTACTAGCTTGGTTGATCTTCAGCCATGTGGTCAGTATGAAGGCTTGAAAACTTCAGCAATTATTTGGAATCTCATTCCATTTACAAAGTATGTTTTTTCTGTGCAAGCTTGTACTAGTGGAGGCTGCTTAAAGAGCCAGCCAGTAACAGTAATTACTGCACAAGCTCCTCCAGAAGGGCTACAGCCACCGATGATAGAAACCATCAGCTCTACAGAACTGGCTGTGGAGTGGTCATCACCTGAGAAACCAAATGGTAGGTCATTGTATTTACTTTTGTAAGTCAAAGATTTTGCAAAGAAAAAGCAGCATTTTCTCAAATCTGGTTAGAATATCCTTATCCATGCGACATAAACTGGGAATGAAGTAAGGCATTGTCTTAATTTGCCTGTCTGCCATTAAGCGTATCCTCAGAGTCTGTGTTTTATTCTTTTGGAGTCCAGAACTCAAACTGAATGTGTTGGGTCCAGGATTTAGCCCTTAGTGGCATCTGCCGCAGCAAAAATCACATTTATAGTTAAACATTTACAGTAAAATTAATTTTTTCCTAATTTGCCAGATCGCCTAGTTCAGACAGATGTGGTGATATTGCCTTACAAAGAATAAATAAGCAGATAACGGTTATGGGGAAAAAAAAATCTAAGAATTAATGGAGAAGTCTGTTTTTAAAACCATCCTTCATGTGTAGTAACTAATTCTATTACCAGTATAACTTTGTTAGGGATTAGGCGATTGCCAAGAGTTGCTGGTCTAACTTGCGTAATAATATTTTAGGTTTTTGAAACTGAGAACGCAGCTGTTGTAGGATACTTTTGTGATGCCACAGATTTTACTGGTAAACACTTTATCTTTTAATATATGTGCAGTGGAGCTTTGAACTTGCACTTACACGCACAAATATTTGTGCATGCGAAAACAAGCATTTTGATCTGTTCAAAAAATAGGCATCTGTGTATGTGAGCTCAGCTTTCTCTTTGAACATCTTATTTGCCAGCTATTACCAGGTTAGACAGGAAGAATGCCCGCACAAGAATGCCTGTGTGTGTTTAGAGGCGCAGTTCATGATACTTGCTGTTAGTACTTGTCCCTCAACCTGTAGCATATACTCTTCATAGTTTACTTCGTAGCCATTACATGCATGTAATTGTCAGCACAGGCATGTTTAAGCAATACTCTTTTTTTTTTTTTTTTTTTTTTTGATATATGGTCAGATTTCCTGGTCTTTCCAAAGACAAAGAGAGAAGCTTTTTCTCCCAAGCCACATCTCCAGTTCTGTGCATAAGTACAGCCCCAAATATATACATTATATGGCAGTTAACTATCTCCTGGCTTTGCTATGTCTCTCATCTTTTCCATTTGGGAAATCTCCAGTCAGCTTTCTTACACACTGTTCCTACAGTTAAACTGCTTCCACGATCCAACCTAGATCACATATCACTTCATACCACAATACTGAAGGTTTTTTTTTCCCAAACTGGTGAGACCTTCCTGCGTATGTAATAGGTTTACATTGATGGAAAACCGACACACACATATCTCCTATCCAGTAGTATGTTCTAAAAGGTTAGCATTAAACTGTCACTCAAAAATTCCCTACCCATTGTGTAAAAAAAAAAAAAAAAAAAAATTTAAAATTTAAATATCCCTTTGAAAATCAGAGGCCTGAAGTAATTTCCCATAACACTTGATCAGAACTTTAGGATATTGTCTTCCAGTGAGGATGGAAGAACACGTACTGTAATCCAGCCATTTGTTTTCAAATCCTAAAACTGTATGGAGGCGAAAAACAGTGTAATGCAAGAAATGCCAAAGTAAGCATTTGGATGAAAATAGCAGAAATGAGGAAACCTTCTTATGCTATATTTTCCATGATGCTGATTGAGTGTTAGCTTATTAAATATATTGGTGTTGGTATTTTAGTAGAACTCTAGAAATTATTTAAATGCACTAATTTTTCTGGCTCACTTTTTTCTCTAGGCATAATTATAAGATATGAACTTTACATGAGAAAAAAATTAAAACCAGCTGGGAACTTTCTTCCTTCTGAAATTCGTATTTTCCAAAGCAGTGGATGGCTCAGTCCTCAACCAGTTATGGAGTCTCCTAATGAAAATGCCCTGGCTCCACCACAGACCAGTGCCACGGTCACTGATCTGGAGCCATTCACAGAGTATGAATTTTATGTGCTAGCAGTAAACATGGCGGGTAGCGTATCTTCAGACTGGGTATCAGGACGAACAGGAGAAGCTGGTAAGCATTGGTTTGAATTTTTTTGATACAAATGAAAGGAAAAACTAAATTAGAATGCGTTCTTAATTTTTTTTGCAATAAAATGTGTCTAGGGATGATTTAGATGGGGACAAATTCTCATTTTTTAACTAATTAAAGATAGGTCAGATTATCTCAGAACTTAGCATGTTAAGCAAAAACATTTTCTTCATCATAAAGTCATATTGTTGAAGAAAAGAATCCCTGTCAATTAACCCAAAATTTAAAAATGACAAGATTGCAAAATCTAACAAGCGGTGTTTGACTTCTCCACTATTTTCCCAGTTGTTATTTACATGTTCTTTAAAGGGAGAAAACATGAAAAAAAGATTGGTTTTGTCACAAATGTATTAACAGTTGGGGTGAGTCAGGAATGTCCAAGAAAGTACATATATTCGGAAAGGATCAAATGAGTTTTCCTGAACTGAGGCTTTGATTGTTTAGAAAGCAATTCTTTTGAAGAACTTGAGAGGGTTACCTTTTCAGGAGTATAGTGCTTGAAGCTTTTCATATGCTATTATGGAGGCCAAGAGTCATAATATGGACCATTTTTTTCAGAAGTTTTAACCAGTTCACAACGGCTCTTACTATGATAGCCCTTCTGTTCAGATTTTCAAAAGGGCTTGCCACTTACATTATTTGAAATAACAGCTATTTATTTCAATGCTTTCATTAGAAATCTAAGGCTTTTTAGGCTGATAGAGCCTATGTTTTGCAATTAAACATGTCTGTTATATCACTGATGCCTTTGTTTGGCGATAGCTTGAAAATCGTGTCCTCAGTCATTTGCTCCTGCAAAACAGCAGGCTAAACCAATTCCCCTTTCAAAATGAGTCTTTGTGCTTATCTGTTCTTAAATACTATATGTTACAAAAGTGTTAAATTATATTTGGGAAGAGGTCCATTAGTGTGGTTGTTCGTATGTAGCAGAAGTGCTATGAGTTGGTATCCTATTATTACAGAGTAATCAGGTGGGGATTTAACTGCAGTGCAAACAATCCTTTTACAGATTTACTATGGAAGACAGGGGAACTGTTTTGTAAGAAGTGAGAGACACGTTAATTTCAAACTGGCCTAGCAAACAAAATTGCTTTTAAGATGCTGAAGTATTGAACACTTTTTGCTTTTATCGGGTTTTTCCCAGGTCGCATGAAGTTTGTCTTCAAGACTTTTTCATTTGTATGTACTTTCCTACCTGCTACAGGGGTTAGGGCTTTAGTGCTGATTAGTGTTTCTTTGAAGACATAGGCAGAGTTGTATTCTGCATTCATGGCCAGAGTACAAAACAGGAGAATGATGGGTGAGGTACTTTTTATGTGCTATCAAAATAATCTGAAAATTCCAGTTAGACTTGAAAATAAGGTTAAAAAAAGAAAAAGAAAAGACTGTCTGAAATGGTGTTTTACAAATACAGTGAGAAAGCTTGCATTACACACATTGCTCATTTATTTTATGAATGTTATTGTATTAATTTGATTTTAGCCCCAGTGTTCATGCCATCTCCATCAGTATTCCCTCTTTCACCATATTCCCTCAATGTGTCATGGGAAAAACCTGAAGATAATTTAGCAAGAGGAGAAGTGATGGGATACAGCATCAGTTTGATGACAGAACAAAGGTTCTTGCCACCATTTTCCCAGGTATTATTGTTAGTTACATTAAGTTTTTCCTAACTGGTGATAATAAAATTGATAAAGTCTGATGTCCTCCTTGACATTGTGATGAATCGTTTCCCTGATTTGCTGCATATCCTCTGATCCGACTTTTTCACCTATCGGTTTATCTTGAGTGCTTTGTAACGTTATACGCTACTTCCAGGTTTTAAGTTGTATTCCTGACCTGACTTGTTTTCAGTCATGGGTGAGATTCAAAATTAGGAGGGATGAGATTGAGCAACAACATTTAAATTGCTTTGATCTTTGCATGTTCTGATTCTGAATTATTGCTGTATTTCCTGATATGCTTAAAGCCATGTTGTTTTGTAGGATTCTGCATGTTCAGTAAGAAGGTACCTGTCTGGCTTCTGGGATAGTGGACAAATCTTTGAAGTGGGGAAACCTTAAATAGCAGAAAACCAACTTGATAAAGTCTAAATATGTGATTTTAAAATACTGTTGTAATTTTTGAGTGATTGGGTTTGGCAAACAAATACCATGGCAGTAGTAGTAAGCTAAAAGCTTAGGAATGAGCAAGAAAACATGATAGGTAGTTGGAATGTGGGAGTGGATCTGGTGCTCTGACATTGTATTTCTCGTTTCAGAGCTGATTTTGTCTTTCAGTGAGGATGGATGTACCACAGATGGGCCTCAGTCTATTTGTCTGTGAAGTGGGGATACTATTGCTCTTGGGGCTGTTGTAACAATACAGAAATGTAAATTGCCTCTTGTCACAGGCTTGCAAGATTTTTCATCTAAGTAAACATCTGATACAGAAGTTATCTAAAATAGAACCATTTATTCGGTTCTACCCTCTCTGATAGCTTAAAATACTGTTAAAGTAAAGCAGATTCAAATATCTGTAGGTATTAGTTAGTCCCCTCCCTCCTAATGCCTGCTAATCATGTCACTCATTCAATGGTGGTCAGATTTCACCACTTAATAGTGTCATCTTCGTCATCTGGATTGTAGCTGCACTGTTGGTAGTGATAACTGCACCACCACACGGTTTTATGAGGCAATAACTTTGTTTCCTCATTTATCCACTCAGGAACTGGCTTATTACCTCATAAAACAGTGTGATGGGAAGTATTATCACCTAAATCCTAGCTTGTTCAGATTCTCCAAAATAATTCTCTCCCTCAGTTGGTCTTTGCAGGCTTTTCCACATCTCAGTGAAGGAATCTGCAAATTCAGAGACAAGTTTATTATTAGTGAACATGTCATCAATTAATAGGAATGAAAATATTATTAACCAACTGTCGTCTTCCAATCTGCTTTGCAGGTTTTGCATATAGCTGAGGCTCACGAGCTATCCTATGTAGCGACGGGATTAAAACCTTACAGGACGTACACCTTTACTGTTACTCTCTGCAACCAAGTCGGTTGTGTAACCAGTGAGCCAGGCAAGGGGCAAACCTTGGCAGCTGGTAAGGAAACAATCTGTACCAAAGTGCAAAGCTGACACACAGTTTACTAATGAATACCATTAAGATGATCGTAGTTTGATGCACAGTGACAGGGGTAGGTGTTGTATTAATACAAAGTGACTTGCTTGATTATTATTTGTTTATCTTGACAGATTAAAACCAAAATGTTTTCAATGAAGGTTTAAGGTACACTATTATGGCAATAGGATTTGTGTACTGCTCTCTCAATTGCAAGTTATGGATACGTTTTTTTTTCCTGTTTATTTAAACTGTAACTGTACATAAATGTAGCTGAACCCGTTCATTCATTTATGATGCTAAGAAGTTGTTAATTTGTTGTTGGGGTTTTTTAGTGTGTGTGTCATGTTTGCATGATAGGGCATGTAAAATGCACATGCTGTGCCGATGCCTTGCTTAACCCATGAAGTAGGAATTGCATGGTGTATGTATTAAAGTCTAATATATGTACATAGTGTATTTGCGGGTCTAAATCGGAAGCAACATACATGCTTTGGGTCTGCTCTTTTGAAAATGTTTGTTTATTTGGCCCCTGAGATTTATGAGATTTTGCTTTGTAGATATGTATACTCACACTTTCCTGCAGAAACAATGCTTAAGAAAGTGCATATGTGTTCCTGTGCACTTTAATAAATTTTCAGGCTTTGAGTTAATTTCAACCAGTCAATTTCATATGTCAGGGACTTCAGAGGTACTAACTTTCTACAAATTTAGGAGAAAATAAGCATCAGTACAGAACACAGATGGAGAAAGCCTGTATTTACTTTGAAGAAAAGACTGGCATGAACTCGCTGCTTAGACATCAGAGGATCAAGAGGGTTTTGAGAGACAAATTGTTAGGAGAATCAGCTTCACAAGTCTCTTTATTCATGGAACACGGTAGTCAGTACAGCTCTTTTATATTATAAATATAAGCTCAAAATCCATGCTACATGACACAGTGGTGGTCACCTGCAGAGAGCTGACTACTTAACATTGTGGTTTCCTTTTGTATAGGCATTTAACACACATTAATTACTTTCACAATATTAGCATTTTCAGTTAAGCAATTAGCAATGTTATCATATGGATGTTGTGATGATGATCTTTGAAATTACCTCTCTTATGTAATTTGGTCTCCCATAGGAAAAAACTTGAAAATTTCTGCTGTGCAGCATGTTTTGCTAGGCTCCCTGGGCTGCGTTTCAGTTGCCTGGATTCCATCAAAGCTCCTCTGCATAATCAATGAAGAGATATAGGAACTTCCAGACAGGGAATAAGGAGTTGCCCAGAGCCAGTAAATAGGAAGCTTTATATACATGAACTGTAGTGGAATTTAAGCTGTTGGGATATTACCTCTAGTCTGTCCTCTGTTCTTCATCTGTCTATTTATTTAATTGCCTTTCCATTTGTTCTCAAGTGGAAGATAGATGATTTGTTCCTTGATTCACCATATCGTCTTTGTGTTTCAGTGGGCAAAGATTGTTTTGTCAGACATAAAAAAAATGCTGATTTCAAAATTTATTTTGTTTCCTCATACTGCCACCTCTTAAAGTTTCAAGCTGGCCACCTACAGAGCCTCCTACTTGTATGAGTATGACTTTACCCCATACCACACAGCTGTGCAAGGAACAGGGGTTCCAGTCTGTGCTGATAAGCGTGGAAACAAATATGGCCTAAGCGGCACACCTTATTACTATATATGATCCAACTTTGCGTTTATACATTTATTAAAAGATTCAGAAACAGTAGCTTAGTTATGCTTGACAGCTTGTTTATGACCATCTCCTCCCTGGTTGTGTTAATACTTAGAGACCTATCACATTAGAGAAGACAGGAGAATACAAAATAGAATAACAGACACGTCCCCATTTATTGGCTGTTTTGCAGTGTAGCCTTTTC
>NW_009224919.1:9342-76370 GCF_000690835.1 Fulmarus glacialis
CTGACTGTTGTAAGCCTTGAAAGCAATGAATCAGTCCTGTATCGGGTTCCTTTTATGTTTTTAAAGCATGTTAATGCAATGTCTTAAATTTTGACAAACTAAGGAGTAAAACGCTTAATTGCTTAAAATTGCTTAAATTTTGCACACAATTTTATCTTCCACCATTCACATTTTTTATTTCTGGAGAAAATTGTTTAATAATCTCCATCCAGGTTTGGTTTTGTGTGCAATCAGTCCTGTATCGGGTTCCTTTTATGTTTTTAAAGCATGTTAATGCAATGTCTTAAATTTTGACAAACTAAGGAGTAAAACGCTTAATTGCTTAAAATTGCTTAAATTTTGCACACAATTTTATCTTCCACCATTCACATTTTTTATTTCTGGAGAAAATTGTTTAATAATCTCCATCCAGGTTTGGTTTTGTGTGCATGTTCCATTTTGTGAAGTTCTGTAAAACTGTGTTTCCAAAGAAAATTTAGAAGAAACACTACTTATGTGATGACTTTTAGATCAAAGTGAGTTCAAACTTGGAACAAAGTTAGGAGAAACTAGTCCCCATCATTTGTAAAAATAGATGATCAAGTCTTAGTCCATTAATATCCTTTTGTGTCATTGAACGGTGCAAAATGAAATTAAAATTGCCTGTCTAGGACTGTTGAGGAGTTCTGTTTCGTGAAGGAATGTCTCCCTGGCACAGAAACAGCCTCCCTGGCTGGATGCCAGTCCCCCTCCATGCCCTGGCAAAGAGAGCTTTTGGAGGAAGTCTCGACTGAAATGTGCTCCAGCATGATGGTCCCCTTGCATCGTAACACAATCCAGGAGCTTTGAATTGTGTTCCAAGTTGGGCTAGAGGTTATTCTAAATTAGACTAATTCTTCTTCTCCTCTGTTCCTGAGGAGGATAATGGAAAACCATCTCTACTCCTTCCGGGTGTGCAGTATACTGATTTATCATGTGGAGCATTTAAATCAATGGGTACCTTGATGACTGTGATTCTGGCGTGTCCAACTGATGTATATTAGCAAGGGGCTTGCTTTTGGAATTGCCAATGTCTTCTAAAATTTGCCACTAGAAGTCTCAAGTAATTTTTAAGCTTTGGTCATGTCCATTAGGTTAATTCGAAGAGTAGCTACAGAAAAAGATACTCTTCAAAAGCTATCATTCTTCTTTTTCTCTGGCAACATGGTTTTTTTATATGGCGTAACACAGCAAATAAAAACAAAGGCAGAAACAAGGGCGTGAAATCATTTGAAACAAAAATGCTGAGGAAGAAAAGTAATAGGTTTTGAGAGAGGATTTAAAAGACACTGAAAAGAGACTTCTGCAGTCGGGCAGAATTTAGGGATAAGACCTAAGGGAGCAGAAGCATCAGAAACAGTCTGTTGATCTTTCAATGGGAAGTCTTTTGGAGTATAACTTAAAATTGGTTAAAATAATCCAGAAGCAAACATAACAAGTAGATCTCTTCTAACCTGGTTCAGTAGAGGCATCCGTACCGGGGATATCTCATGAGCAGTTTTGCAGGAGGAGAGTGAAAGAAAAATAAAATCAGCCATATGTCCTTGCGTCTGTCAGACTGGCAAAAAAAAAAATCTCCTCCTCACCAATATATACACCACAATATTTGTAATAAGAGAAGACAACTGAGCCAGAAGAATGTGAGGAGAGAGAGCGAGGAAGGAAACAAAATAGAATTAATAAGGATTGAGTTATTTTATAAAAAAAGCTGAGTGGAAACTGTCACAAATGCATATGAAACCAGGAAGAAGAATAGATGTGGTAAATAAAAGAACTTGCACAGGTATGCCTGATGCATGAGCAGCTCTGAGAAAGGTAAAAAGTGTTGGAAGATCAATGTTACATGGTAATGCAGTATTGGGATGAAAGATCAACGCAAGATCATGTCAAGGTGATGGAAGAAACCCATGTCTGTTACTGAAAGAGAAGGTTACTGAACAGAAATAGAACCTCAATTTGGTATGTTCGGATACAAACACACAGATAGTTGGCTTTTCAAGACTCAAGTAATTGAAAAGTGTTTCATACTTTTTCGATCAGTATTTTAAACGTCAGACTAAGGATGCGTATTCCACAATCCATATGGTATTTTAAATACTCTTTATGCTCTGCAATATTGTGCACATGCTATTGAAAGCCTTGCTGATAGATGAGGAAAGTTCATTTTTAATACTTTGTTTGAAACTTTGAAACCCAATTTGAGCTTCATTTTTGACTTTGTTACCCCAAGATCATCAAAGGGAACTGCATGTATGTAACTGAAAGCAATACTGACCAGTAATTACACATTTTTCATCTTGACGCCTGGAGCCATGTTTTACTTTATGCCTTTCTCCAGGTTCTGCTGAGTTCAAATTCCTGTTTATTTTTGAGAATGGCATTCAGCCTGTTATTGTTACCAGGTCTTAGGCTGTTTTTTTTTAATTTTCAAAAGCACTCTTTGCTCTGTGGTTTTATCTTGTATAGGATTCTGAGCTGGTGCCTTGGAATCTATAGAACTGTATTAGCTGGTACCAGTGAAAGACCTGGTCCCTTAAAAGTGATTTTTTTGACAATGTGTTTGCATAAAATTATTAATTACTTGCATTATTCTTTGCAGCATCTACCAAGACAGAACATGCATGTTTTCTGAATTTTTCAGTCAGGCAGAGAAGCATCTTTTTTTTTCCCAGCAATTTCTGCATTTCAACAGGATGGAATTAGCCATGTGAGTGCTTTGACTAGAACAGTTGCTTATCCTACCCCCCTCAAATCAGATAGTCAAAGGGTGCCTTAAACAATCTATACAGCTATGTTTCATTAACTACTGTGTGACTGAGCTTATTTCTTGTAATTAAGTTCGTCTTTCCTTTGCCCTTCTTCATTTTTTTTTTTTTAAACTTCATTTAAAAAGCATTTTTTAAGAGGCACCAAAGTATGGCTTTGTGATTGCTGCCATTTACCCCAGCACATTGTATTCCTGATCCTTTGCTGTTGATGGCAATTACAGGGTTCAGAAGCTAATTTGTAGAAGATATTCTTCCAGCACCAGCTGCATCTGGCTTCTTGGCAGACTTCTCAAGCAGTTGTATTGGTGGCTTTGGAGTTGCCTCTAGGTTTGCTGGGGTAATGATGCTGATGGGCTTTCTGGGCTGTCTTGCACTCCTTGACGTCGTTTTCTTTTTGATTACCCTTTTAATCTGAGTAATTTGTCCATTTTTTCCATTCATGAATAAGGTCTGGTGCAAACCCTTTTCAAAAGCCTCAACCCATTTGTCATGGCAATACAGCATTTGTTTATGCCTGTCATAGACTGCTTTTCTACAAAATGCTATGCCTCAATTTTAAAATCACAAATACCCATTGAACAAGTAATACGTAATGTATATTTTCCTTTGTTACAGAAGAGAAATACGAGGGCCATTTGCTGCTGGTCTGAAAACACAGATTGTTTTGCATGCATGTACATAAGTCTCTTCATTGTGAATAGGACCCAAAGTGATTAAACAAGCACTCTTAATATGTTAATTTATAATTTTAATTACAACAATCTTGTATATATAGTCATTAGTGAATACTAATATAAATATTTTTCTACCTTTTTATTCATAATGCATAAACCAATCATCCAGCTACTTCTCGGCAGTTGCCTGTTTCCGTTTCATAATACAATCTTTGTTCTTAGTTATGAATGCATTTTGTTCATTCCTGTCTTGAATAATCCCTCATTAAGCTAGTCACTTTCTGCTCCATGCTAAAAAGGAAAAATTATCATGCAAATGTGGCATGCCATATTAAAAAGCACATTACCAAACACTTTTGTTGCTGTCCTTCAATTAGTTTCCCTTCTTTGAATTTAATTTCATTTGTTGTTAAACTACTGACTTGATGTATGGACTCATGAATTTGAGGCTGCTGCCAAGAATGTAGCGGGAAAAAAAATCAAAGCCTCTTCAGAAAGCTGCAGAGGCAAAGCTGAAATGAATTTGCTTCACCTTTGACAAGAACACTTGAGCAGCATTGGAATCCTCTGATGATTTGGCTTGGCTAATTATCCAATTATTTATTTCAAGAATAAAGACACTGTTTTACAATTAGAAAAGTGTAAAGTAATCTGAGAAATTTCATAATGACAGATGACTTAAGTAACTTCTGAGATAAATAGTATCTGCTCCAACTTGTCTTGCCAAGCGCTCAAGCTGTAGTTAAACTGCTCTTTGAGTTTCAGGAAATTACTAGGGACTCAAAAGTTATTTGTTTCTTCTCCCCTACGAACCGCATATTATACTTCAGAAAATAGCTCAGTTTGGTCTTTTCCCTCTGTGTCAAATTTGCAAGGTTTTTAAGCTATGTTTAAGTTGCATTCCTCTTGATTAAAAGCTTTTGGTTCAAAGCAATACTTTTTAATTGCCTAATGATATAAGTCAGTTCTTAGGAAAGAACCGTGCATTTAGGAGTTCATTTGCAATATAACTGAAAAATTCATTGCATGGCAGTAAAACAATTTACTGTTAATTACAAGGAGAAGAATTTGCTGTACCATGCTCACAGATTGCCATGAATCATGCAGCACTCCTAGAGATTTATAACAGATGTGTAAGTGGGATGAATTAGCAGGGTTTAATAACAGAGACACAAATCATGCAGACTTCAAGGAGCTTTAATTGATATACTAGAATGTGACGGGCATGAATCACTCAGCCATTCAACAGCACTGTAACATATGGTCAGCTCAATATGCTGCATCTTAAATCGGTTGGTGAGTCGTTGGTTGTCCCATATGGTGGAAGCAATATATTTTTCATGATTTTTTAAAAAATACTGTGTATTACATCTATTTTTAAAGAAATATGGTTGTAACATACCCGTGTTATTAAATTTTCTTTTGATGTCCATTATAGGTTTTTATTCTTTTTGGGGGAAGAGTCCAAAATGGACTCTAAAGAATCTTCTAAAAAAATCAAAATACTGTCAGAAGGTATAAGTATTATTTCTTGACTCATTTGCTGTTGAAATTACTGATACTGTTGTGGAGCGCAGTGAAAGAAAAGATCATACCAGAAATGCTATGGCAGCCTCAGGGTCCTCTGGACTAATAACTTCTGGCAAAAATGAAATGGATGACCAATAGTGAGGGATGTAATTTTACCTGCAAGGTAAACTCCAAGATGAAAAAAAAAAAGATTTTCTTTAAGTTTTTGTCCTCAAATTTGCCGAACTTTTCTATTTTAGTTTGTATGTATGCATTTTGAATTCAACTGAACAATAATTAAAAACTGTATCCTTTTTGTTACTGTTACCTTCCTGAACTATTCAGAGTGGCTAGTTGAAGGCTTCTGTGGAAGGGTACACAAATATCTACCTACAATATGCTGAGCAGTAGTTATTCAAACACATGTAAGGCTGTTAAATTTAGCCACAGTGTAAATATGTTATTCCTGGGACAAGAATCTGGCAGAGTATGGAAAAGCTTTAGCAGTTGTATTAGTAAACCTGACAGACTTGAGAAAGGAGTATTGTATCCTTAGAACCATGGCTGCCAGAATTTAATGTCAACAATTAAAATTTATTTTGATCCTTACCTAGTGTTTATTACTGTTTGTATACACAACAGACCTTACTAATACAGAGATGCACTATTAGATGGAATTACCATCTGTTCAGAGCGAAATGCTGGCATCTGTCTTCGAGTCTAAAACTAAAATGATATTATTTCAAACAAAACAAAATTAACTGCTCTTTACTTACCAACTTCATTTTTGTGTACATGTGTGTGCATACACACATGGGAAAGGCTTATTTGTAATGACCTGTGTAGCAACATCTATATTTAGATATATGACTTCAATGTAAGCTGTATGGACCATCTGTCTTTATTGGTCTTTTTTGTGCCCTCTGCTACACAATGGCATGCAGCAATCATGGGCTTTTAAATACTGTTTTAGCTTTATAATATATTAAATATGTATTATATAGCAAGACATTAAAGCTACATAATTAAAATACACAAAATGTGACTTTGAATCCACTAAAATGTAGTATGCTCGTTATTTTGACAGATGTGTCTTAACAGAACGTGACTAAAAAAAATTAAATAGGTAAAATTATAGTCGATTCATCTTTCAGAAAGTAGCTACAGGTACCACAGTGACACCTTTAGGAAAATATATACTGTATCTTTTAGTCTTGAATATTTTTAATTTCAGCATTTAGTACCCTGCTGGGCTAGTGCTACAGATTTATTTTCAGTCCTGTCTGTTACTGTGCAGAGTTTGGTTTTCTGGCTTTTGTGGGGTTTTTTGTTGTTTTGGTTTGGTTTGGTTTTTGTTTTGTTTTTTTAACTTATGTAACCTATTATGTACAGTCTTCCACTGTCTTGATGCACAAGAATTCTCAAGCATCAATGAGACTGTAGTTCCATATATCACAAAATAATAAATTGTGTCATGCCAGCGTTTAATACGTGTACACAGTGCATTAACTGTAACTGTAGTACATTTATTTGTGCTAGAGGAGACTTGAAAATGATTAAAAAATCAATACTTCCCTGTCAGAGAAGCAAGTGTTACGATGCATTTAAGTAGTTAATTGCATAAGCCCCATAAAAGCTTCAGGTTTGGATATCAGAGATGCCATAATTATGGTCCAAGCAACTGCCGTTTATTAATACTAGACTTTAAAGGAAGATATAGTTATTGTCATGAGGCTTAGTTAGCTGTATGTGTTTTAGAAATAATGAATTTTAGCATTTCTGTTTTACCATCAGTAAGCTGAACTGGAGGGCTCAACCTCTTATGTTCGCATTTAAAACGCTGACGTACACTAGTTCCCTCCAAAGGTGAAGTTTTGATTGTTAAGCCATGTTTTCTATTTAAACTTGTGCATTAATACCACAATTCATTAGTGCTATGCCCTACTTATGCAGGAAAGCTTATGACCTCACGCTGCATTACTTCAATTTTGACATTGTAAATTTCTACCATAGCGCGAGATACTAATTAGATTGTGAAGTCATAAATGATGCCTAAGCAGGAATTTACAGCACATAGTGTCATTGGCAGTTTCCCAGTTCCCCCACTCCCTGCTTTCTCAAAGAATACTTATCAAGTTAGAGGGGGCCAAAGAAAAAGAAAGAAAGGGAAAAAAAAAAGAGTAGCAACGTGCTACAGGCAAATAGGAAAAATGAAAAATATGTTAATGATCTTGGAAATGCGCGAATGTTTAGAAGGGTGTTATTAATTCATTCTAAACGAAGCAATCTCTCCTTCTTTAAAGAACTCGCACTATGTACAATGCTGTGCTGTGAAGTAATATGTCAGATTTCGAAGGCCCATATTTTGATTCAGGTTTTATTGTTCTTGAAAGGCGTTTATTGCTCTTTACTATGTCATTATGGGAACAAGTAATTTTTACAAGTTGTCATTGTATTTCACTTCCTGGGTACAAATGAAGTTTCTGTTGTTAAATCCTTTATCAGGGAAAGAAGGGGAAGAAAAAAAGGCAAGATGAGATGGATATAGATTCTGTAGGTAGTAGAGTGTTCTTGTACTTCTCCAGATGACGTCTTTTATTGTTTCAGTGATGGTCCATGTTTCAGTGATGATCCATTTCTTTCCCACCTGTATGGCCATCATGCCATTATCCAAACAGGTCATGCTGCCCTCCAGTGGCTTACTGTACAGTATTTAAAAAAAAAAAAAAAAAATTCATCATAACTCAGCTACAGAGTGACCAACGCTCTCAGAATGCTTAAAAGAATATCAGAGTATTGGTTTTAATGGTAGGAGGATCATTTTAATAACATAAAACTATCTTATGCTGATACCTTTGTGGAAACAATCTTGTGTGGAGTCTTGCTGTGCATCAGTGTTGGTGGAGAAAAGTTAGAGAGGATCATTTTCTTAAACTGAATAATTATCTCAACATACGCTAACATCTTGTGTGCGCACCATGAGGAAAACGTCCTGATGGGCCTTCAGTATTGTGGATGGGCAGCTGTTCTGCTCCCGTTGACGAGGATAAGTTCAGTGATGAAAGACTCGTGTTGTCATGTACCGTACCACTGAGCCGCTACAAGAGTTAGTTAATTGTTCAGGTTCTCCTTTGGTCTTTCACTCAAATCCAATGCTAAAAGACATATGGATACATGCTTACAGTGAGCACGGTATGGGAGGCTAATCAAGGAAGGAATACAAATACGCTTTTTATGAAGACGTTGATTCAGATTCTTAAAGATTATGGAAAAAAAAATTTTGGATATAATACTAGAGACATTTATCCAAAGCCTGAATAAACAAATAAGGTATTTCTTGTGGAATTGAAAGTAATTCCTAAAAAGATTAAGAATGTTTTTGGTTTTGGTTTTTTTTTTCCTAATTAAGCTTCTATGGATATCTGTGTTTATTCTTAAGATGATCGGAAACTGAAGTAGGATGTTTTGCAAAAATTATGTTATGTGCAATAAATAATTTCCCAAGTAATATGGACAATGATACCTAGATTTTTTTTTTATGCACAGCTCCAAGAAAACTTAGTGCACCTCATGTTGAAGGAATAAACAGCACAACGGTAAAGATAAATTGGAATGAACCTGAAGAACTTAATGGGCCTTCTCCCATCTACCAGGTGGAAAGGATGGATTCATCTTTAGCTACATTGAGTACAGAAGTAATGAAAGGGATCCGTTTCCCAGGAAATGGATATTACAGATTCGCTAGTTCCACTCTCCCCACCAATACTTACTTTACAGGTAAATGAGTTTAAATGACTTACAAAACGTACCAATCGTACTCTGCATTTGTTTTACCATTTATTATCATCTTCTATATAATTTTCATGGTAAAATCCGTAGTTTTTAATTTACAAGCGTAATGTGATTGTTAGTGATGTATGGGCTATTTCGATTCTCACATAAAAAGCCTGTGGAAAACATTATTGGACATGTGGGATTTGTATTCCCTTGCCTTTGGACACAGAGATGTACATGATGGTGAATATTGCTGCATATTTGACTCATTTCCTAGTGGTAAATATAAGATGGATTTTATTTATTCTTCTGGGATAAAAAATTTTCAATGAATTTGCTGTGAATACTAAGGCATGTTTTCTTTGGTGTCTTTTTGAGGATTCCCGAGGTTGCATGAATACTCAAAAAGCGCTTTCTTCCGTGTTCAGAACATTTGTGTTGTGGTGCTGTTTGTTTTGTCAAGGAAAGAAAAAAGGCTGCCAATCTGACAGAAGTCTGCTGTTTCTGGGCCGCTGGGTATTATCTCCTCTCTTTTTTGATTAGTTATTTATTTTGGAACTGGGTGTTTTTCAGATCAAAGCAGACCAATTATCCTATGTTCTGTGATTCTCATCATTTGCTGATGCCTTCACTTCTTGGATAAAGCAAAGATATAGGCAGTATGTTTTGTGGGAAAATATCTAGATGCACCTGGTTGCGTGTTTGAGATGTTATAGAGGTCTGCAAGTGAAATATTATGTTGGTGTACGTGAAGTATTAGTTTTTAAAAGTACAAGAAGAAATGTCATAGCTGAAGGTTTAAAAAAAATTAAAGGAGGTGTATGAAGGGGGGTGTGTGTGTGTGTGTGTATACCAAGTCACGAGACTGATAGCAGCAAGGGGAAATCCAAAAGGAATCTAGGTAATAACAGAGAGAACAAGCATTAGATGGCATGCTGATAGTGCGAAGGCCACACCCCAGCGTGGTACAACTTAACCTGGTACTAAGCCTTGTTTCTTAAGGCAGGTAAGGGCTGCGGAAAACTCGCAGCATTGTTGACACCCAAAAGAATGCCAAAGATTTGAAGAGGACTGAGTAGCTGCCATCCCTTGTCTTCTGGGTCACCACAGGTATTTCTGGCAGCAATATGTGAGCACAGATATCTTGGTACTTGCAAGTATGTGTATGTGCAAATTCAGTTTTTGTTTAAAACAAGAATCACCTTCTCATCTCTCTATGATCTCCCAGTGAATCTGATTGACAAAAAAAAAGTAGAAGATCACTTCCATTTTTTTTTTCTTCTTGCTAGGTGCTTACTTGACTGATAGTCAAATAATAATAACAAGTGATAATGTGTTAGTTAAATATTGACACCATGTTGACTTGCAAAACCTGTCTCTGTGCAGGAATCCGTAGGAACAGCTGTTGGGCTCCTTTCCTCACCCAAATTGCTTGATGCTTTTCCTGATATCAGAGTTTGCACCCTTTACTGTATATTTAGTAAAAAATTCTTTCATGTATTTCTTCTGTTGTTAGTTGTGATGATGTAAACACCAAAGGAATTGTGAGCTGCAGTTTTTCTCACTGGAGCTGCAGTCAGCCCCATCACTGCGGTTTAGTTAAATAGTTTACTATCAGCCAGGTAAAGAATTATGAGTATCACTGAATTTCCTTCTTCTCATCGGAAGTCTCTGAGCGTGTTGGGGAAGAGGGTGCTGCGCTACCGGGATTGTTAACATGCCTGTCTATTTGTAACCAGACAAGCCCAACACTAATCTACCAAGCGCCGATTCAGTCTGGGGTTCAGTTATGCTCCACAAGCTGAGACTGAGGCCTTGAATAAGGCTTATAGAGATGGCTGAGGTGATTTGAGAGCGTTTGGACAGACAGGTTGGGAGAAGATGTTAAAAATCCTCTCATACTGGCACCTGATGGCTGATAATGCTGTGTGGATAAATATAATTTATTATTGCTTTGGATTGTGTTCTTTCTTTTCGACCAGCTATTAGTCTGAGTATCTGGAGGTGACCTAGAACCAAAGCATGCTAAGCAATTTGTCCAGACATTTGCTGGTAATGCTGACAATCAGGTTAAATCAGCCTGTTTTGATACCTAAAACTTGGCAACTCAATAAAGTTTTTGAGAAATATATATCTGGGTTTTTCTAAGTAGATCATCAGTCCTTCTTCCAAAACATGATAGAGGAAAAATTATAGCAAATCCAGGAGAGTTTAGAAAGAAAGACTAAAGGGAATGAAAAATATTCTTTAATTGTACTCTGCGCTTGTTTTGTTGTTGAGACCCTCTCTTACTACCCATCTCTGAAGACAAGCAGTTGGCAATTGTGCTTTATAGATGGAACGGCTTTAGTGTGCATGCAGCTGTGTACACTTTTGACACAAAAGTGTGCCAGCTTGTATATGTCAGTCAGCAGACAGATACTTCTTAGTGCGTCTGGGATCTCCCACTGCTAATCCAGAAAAAGATAGATCAGTTTATTCATTGCTAATAAATGCAGTTGTCCTTGCTACCTCCCCAGCTGGTCTTACACTCTGAGGTGCAAGTAATAGGGGCAGATGTATTATCTGGGAAATTTTCCAAATTCATCTTTAAAAAAAAAAAAAAAAAGTTAGGCAATAAACACTGGCTACACTAAGCAGTGTCCTTCTGCCTGAAAGGCAAAGGCTCCAGCTGCACAGGAAGATGTGCTTTGAGTACACATTAGATGAGAGGAAGTCAGGTAAAGAAAAGGATTGTTTCTGCCAGAACTGTCCACATGCAACTTCTCAGCTCTTCAAACTGTGAAGAAGTGTTTTAGGCATCTGTAATATCATTTCCCAAAAGATGCAGACTTGATTTTTAATACTTATTTGTATCCCTTGCAGTTCTTAGATACAACAGCGTTCATTATATCTATCAAAATACCACAGGCAAAGGAACTATCAGTGGTGGTGTTTTAGCTAAGGAACTCATCTGTCTCCCATCACTCTGAAGATTGGGGTGTTCAGGTGTTTATCTCCATTCTTCCCCATGAGACAGCAAAGTGCTATCATTCTGATTTAATAGATGGGGAGCTGAAGTTCAGATTCTACTTAATGCAGGAGTTTATACTGAAAAGGCCCTCTAGAAATGGCTAGAAGGTTTTACAAAGTAGTTATTTTGTGTGGTTTGCTTTATCAGTACAGCTTGTGTGATGTGGCTGTTGGTCTGGAGTCAGAATGCTGCAGTAACGCTGCTGTGTCTGTCTTTCTGGTTCTCTAGTAGTCAAGAGAGGTACTATCTATTTTATACAGGGTGTGGACAGGCAAGCTTGGAGTTCAAAGAACTGTAGATAGCCGAGTGTCTGAATATCTTTCAAATTATACTTGTATTATCTCTTTAATGACTGAATCTAATGGCTAGGTCCAAAAAGAGCCTAAGGATGAAGCTAATGAGTATGATGTCACGTTAACCTGGCTTTCACCACTAATAAATGGGTGAGAATAGTTTGCTCTGCAGGGAAGTTAGGGTCTTCATGTACTTTCTAGCAGAGGCGTACCAAGGCTTACAAGTAAGATCCTTCGAGATCATTGAATAAAATCCATGGAAAATAATGTGCTGAGCTGCTGAAGTGTGTGTGTGAATATCAACAACAAGCCAACTGATACATTTATGACAAGAGTTTTTCCTCAATTCCTTTTTGCTCCTTGGTTGAGGGTTAGCACTTGAGGCGCCTGAATGGATGAAATAAAAACTGATGTATGAATTTTGACTTGTGTAAACGAGCCCTTCTTAGGACCAAGTTTGGCGCTAATTTGAGGCACTACCTTCTGTTCGGGATTCATAGCTTACAAATATCTCCTGAGGGTTAGGCTGCTGTAACTTTTTGTTTTACAGAGAGTAGGGGATCACATTTTTCTTTGAAAACATGATGCCCTGAGAAAGCACATGTGCACCCTATTGAGTATATTGGTGGTTACGATGCCTTCAGATAGAAACAGTGCCACTGTTTAAACTTTGTAGAAAATCCTGTCAAAAAGCTGTACAATAGGTTTTTCTAGAGCAAATATACTGGATTAAGCTCCTCAGGACAGATAAAGGGAAGTTTAGTTTTCAGGTTTGGTTGAGCAAATAGATGCCAAACTACTGAGTTCTTTCAAAAAGGAACTTCTGGGCCCAAAGAGCAACTGGTTGAAAATTGAACCCAAAATGTCTCTGGGATATGATGACGTCTGAGCTAGGAGTTTCAGCACTGCAATTTAGTTGTCTAAAGTACAGTCATGGATTATACAAATCACTTTTTGAATCTTTCCTCTGATTGATCCATTGCCAGACAGAAATTCTGTGGCAGAGCCGATGGGATAGGCGCTATTATAGTTAGAAAATGTAGAAATTGCAATCAGCTGGACACATAAATGAACAAGAAAGCTCCTTGACTCCACGCTATGCAGATATAATTGGGCTCCATGAGGAGAAACTCAGTGTATCCCTGGGGGTATGTAATAACTGCTCACTGTGTAAAGAGTGACTCAATTGCTACAAAAGAAAGAAATCGCAGAGTAGCAAGATGGCTGTGTGGAAGGTTACGTTCCACCTGACCTCTCAAAATAAGACTACTTTTCAAATATAACAGTGAACATAAAGTGACAATTCTGTGGTGGTGTAGTGAGTTTCGTAAATAATACACATATTCTTTCTATGAAATGGAGCAAAACAAATCCTCCAAGCATGCTTTATGCATTGCTTAAAATACAATTTGAGCTTGATGTCAGGAGTTATAATTACATATCCATGTGAGAAGGGAGCCTTTACTTATTTAGTGATAAAATAATTCATTTTTTCAGGTGGATGAAAGATTCTTTGTGATATTTTATATCACTATTTTAATGTGATTACTCTTGGTTGCTACTTGTTTAAAAAGAAAATTATTCATGTAATATTGATCAAAATGCAGTCGACTCTGAAGAAACTTTGTATTTGGCCTTGCTTTGAATCCAAGTTTTCTGAAATAGGATACTACACTTAAAAAGAAGTGGGTCTTGCCTGGAGTATGTACTCTTTGCCAACCTCTACATGATGCGAATTCAGCTCTGTAATAATTAGGAAATAACTGTATGAGGTAAGATGTTAATATATTCAGCATTACAAGTAGAGCTTTTTTACACTGACATTTTTAGTGTCGTGAAGTGGTCTTAAAAACATGTATTTAAAAAAAAATATATATCTGTGCTAGTGTTTTTACTGCCAAATTCTGACTCAGATACACGCACATTTCTCAGAGTGGAGAATCTTTCCAGTAACGATGTTTCTTAATGAGTTTGCCATGGAACACTGCACAAGCGTCGTTTACATTTGTTCTGAGCAGAAGTGCTGAGAATAGCTGTGGTCATTCAATGTTTGATCTCTGCGTAGCTCTTCATCACAGTTAACTCTCTTCGCAGTAATGTAAAACAAATTCCACTCCATATAATCTTGAGCAAACATTTCATAGTTAGTAGAAGAAGCGAATCTTTTCATTAGCGTATGGAGCCAAATAAACAGGCCTTTTCCAGCATCCCAAAAGAAATATATGGAATGCATTAGGACTGAATACTAAGAAAGTGAACACGATTGGAGGTCTAAAAACAATGTAAGAGGAAAGGCTGAAGAAAATGGCGTAGTTTAGAAAAATGAAGACTGAAAGGGGACATGATAATGGTGTTAAAGTGTATAAAAATGTGTAGTTTAAAAGAAGAGAACGAACTTTTCTCCATGTCTAGTGCGAACAAAGCAGCAATGTACTCATAACAAGCTTAAAATATAGCAAGGTAGATTGTCTTCTCACTAGAAATTTTTTGTAAAAGATTCAGGCTAATTGAGCAAAGGAATACATTGTGGTGAGAAAAAAATGAAAGCTCTGACACTGCAGATTTTAAAGAATGGTTGGATGAGCATTTGTCAGGAATAACCTAGGTAAAATTGATTCTGCTTTGGAGTAAGTGGATTGATTCTGTGACCTCTAAGAATGTTTTTAAAACATATAGCCCATTATAAACTCAGATTAACCCAATGAAATCGGAGATGTTCATTTCACCAAATACCTTTTAGAAGGAAAGAGCTTCCTTTTTTTTTTTTTTTTTTTTTTTAAATTTGCATAGAGTTCTGATTGACAATTTTCTATAAAGAGGGAAGGTTGTATGAGTTGGACAGTTTTGCTTCTATTTTATTTTTCTCCTCTAGGTATTTTCCAGCACTTCTTTTTATGACTACTGATAAGGTTTGAGATGGTTAGAAATGAATTTTAATCACTAAAACAGAATAATAGAGTAATTTAGGTTAGAATGGAAGTCATCTAGTCCAACCTCCTCCTCATGGTGAGTCCAGCTAGACCTGTTTAGGCCTTTGTCTGGTTGAGTTCCACATCCAAGTATATTTCCAAGTACTATTCTAGTTTTCAACATGACTAGCCTTTTGGTAACCTTTTCCCCCTTATATCTATACAGAATTTTCTGTGTTTGAAGTTGTATTTGAACTTGCATCCATTGCCTCTTGTTCTGTCACTATATAGCTCCAAGAAAGCATGGCTCCGTCTCCTTTATATCTTTCCGTGAGGTAATTGAAGAAGGCAAGATCGTCTCCTCCATCCTTCCATTCTTAAGACTGAACAAATCCTGTTTTCTTGGCCTCTTCTCATATGTCATGTGCTTGAGCCCTCTGACTACCCTGGTGACCCTCCACTGGATTCATTCCAGTGTGCCAGTATCTTTTTTTTATGCCAGAGTACCCAAACCTTCATTGCAGGACTTGATTTGCCTTTGAATTTCACAAGATTCCCATTTCTCAGCCCATTTCTCCAGCCTGTCAAGATTCCTCTGAGTTGCAGTGTATCCACTGCAGCCCTCAATTTTTTTTTATTGCCTGCAAACTTTTTGATAGTACTCTCCATCCCACTGCCCGGGATTCATTTTAATGAATAAAATTGTTAAACAGAATTGGTCCCAGCACCAGTTCCTTGTAAATGCTGCCCATTGTGTTTTGTGCCATTTGTCACAAGCCTGTGAGTCCTGCTGTTCAGCCATTTTTTTTACCCACTTTTATAGTCCACCTGTGGTCCATCTTTTTCTCCAGCCTGATGGCAAGGATCCTATGGGAAACCATGTTGAAGCCCTTGCTAAAGCCAAGGTTCGCAACACCCGTTGCTTTCCCCTTTGGCTGCTAGCCAGTCCTTTCATCATAGAAGGCAATCAGGTCGCTTGGGCACAATTTGCCTGTAATAAGTCCATCTTGGGTGTTCCAAATCATCATCTTGTTCTTTGTGTGTCTGAATATGGCCTCCTGCATAGTGTTCCTGGAGACAAAAGTTAGGCGGACAGCCTGTACTTTCCCTAATCTATAGACACAACTATACAGCAAATGCTGTTAAATTTGTTTGCTTCAGCCTTACCCTAAAAAGATGAAAAGAACTGGAACAGAAAGAGAGAAATCTGATCTTTTGCTTAGTTTGGCTCTATGTATTCTTTGTCGTTTTGCTGGCATTTTTTTCCTTACATAGCTTTTTAAGAACCATCCCTTTTTATTTCATTACATTGAACTGAAGAAGGTAAACAAGATTTTCTGAGGGAAAAACTATTGCAAAAGAAATTCTTACACCAAAGTTTCTAATACTGAGAGAGAAAAGAGGAAAGAGCATTTGTTAAGCTGACTTGGACAACACACTTTATATCTCAGGGAACTTTTGATAGTGCCACTCATTTTTCAGACTTTTTTGTTAAATCATACCTTAAAGAGCTCTTGGGGACCTCTTATTTTATTGTGTCCTTTCTGTATAGGTTGTTGCCACAGGACTTCTCCTTAGAAATTCTTTTAATTTTTATGCCAACTTCTTACATTTTCTCCTCTTGTCTTCACAAAAGAATGATTTGAACCCAGGTCTTCATCTTCTGTGAAAGAAAGATAAAGATTTTCTATATCACCGTCAAGTGGCTGGCTTCAGTAAGAAGGGGAACCATCCTTTTTTCTGCCTGAGAACTGTTTGCACAGACATTTTAGTAAGATTTTTGTCCTAGTACATAAAATGAATTCACGGTTTCATCTTGAAAAACACATTCCTTTCTTCCTTCCTTCCGAATCCCAAGAAGCCTGAAGATAGGGAGCGAGAGAGGAGCTGCATATAGAGAAAAAGGAGTGATCCAGCACAACAAAGTGAACTGTGCTGCTTTATGAACAAAACAACTTAAAACATTTTTCGAACATGCACAACAGGGACTTGGGCAGCAAATAAGCCAAGCTGATGCTGACCTTGCCAGTGTTCAGGGGTAATATTTTCACTAAGATGAGCTGGTTTTGTTAGGCACAGACATACTTTCTATCAGTATCCAGTATCTGCTTTTTCCCATCTTTGTAGAAAAGATTTATTGTAGCCAATACAGGGGAGGAAAAAAAAAAAGATTCTCCCCTTCTGTATTATTTCTCATATTTACCTCTTGCACTTCAACAGACCAACTATGCAGCACAAACTTTGACATGCAATTGCAATTTTTTTTGCATCTTCTTGGCTTTAGCACCAAAGTACATTTTTGCCAGTGTTGTGTGACATTCTGCACTGCATGGTTAAAAACAATTTTTTCTGCTTGTGCATGGAAACTTTCAGAACATGTAGTAGTCCCACTGTGGAAGTTGTAAAAGCAGTAGCTTTCCTATTGTTCTATCAAGCTGCCAGTGGAAAAGCCCTTTCCCAGACTAAATGGTAGTTAGTTTCAGCTGTCTGCTTATGCAAAACCAGTTACAGAATTGGGTCTTTTGATTACCATAAATATACCACATGATGTACTCTGTAAAACAGCAGTTCTTCCCCTTTTGTCACAACTCTAGTTGTGCTTCTGTTAATTTTGTGCAGACAGGATTCACTGTTTTGAAACGTAGTGGACATTCTCTCTGTAGGTGACAAACCTAAGAATTAGCAGAAGAAAGGGTTTTTGTCAATTATTTCAAAGCATATGTGTTTAGTCAAGGGTAATAAAAGTAGTTACTCTCTACCAAGTTTGTATTTTTTATAAACTGATCTGAGAGTGTAACCACTTATGTACCAAGCTATTTTATACAAGATTAATTTCCACCAGTAAAGCATACCTCTGTTTGGTGTTTCTTTTTGTTTTCAAACAAAATGCTGATAGGATTTGATGTAGGAACTCTGTATAGGAGTCTGCACAAAGAATACTCATTGAATTTAATGAGAGTGACTGTGGAAAAAAAATATATTTTGTGTTTTAGTATCTAGTCTGGCCTTTGTTCAGTAAGAAAGGAGTTCTCATGTATTAGTTCAGCTCACTGAAGAAGCCAAAGGTGGGATTACATTCAGTGTTTACAAGGGCAAAGAAAGGGAGGAGAGAGTTCAAGGAGACTTTCTCTGTGCCTCTTCTGTGTGCAGCAAGGATAGTGGGTACCCTCGTATATGTCTCCGCAAATAAACAGTTCAGAAGCGCTGTGTTTTGCTTCAGGCAGGACATCTTCTGGGATTCCTTTTGTGCTTGTGCACTGCTAAGAAAAGGTGCGAGATGGAGGGACTTGTTGGGAGGGAGATTAAGGGCAATAAAAGTTGCTGAAAATAACAAACATCAAGAAAAAGCTGGAAAGTAGAAACTGCACAAATGCATGAAGTTTAATAAAAAAAGAAAATAAAAGGAGGCGGGGGAGGGTGCCAAGCACATCTTGGAAGTTTTGCATGTGAGAGATCTGTGTACTTGTGTGTTAAATGGGGGCTCATTTCATTTAACTATGACTATATAGTTAAAGCAAGGACTGAAATTATATAGGTCAAAGAAAGAACTTGAAGCAGGTTTGAGCATAGAAAATGGTAGTTCAATGGATGTTCATCTTTTAGAGTAAATGTATGAATGCTTCTGGAAATTCTCAGACTGAAATACCTGATGGTGCAGAGATAGGTGGAAGAAAACTGATTATTTCCAATGCTTTTCATTTGCTAGTGCAATTGTGAGTCTTCCACACCAGAACTTCACTGCTTTGTAAGATTTTTGTAGGATTCTTATGTGCTGGTATAATTGAACTAGTAACCCAAAGTAGTTTTAAAGAGAGGGATTTGATGAGAAGTAATAGCCAAAAAGGAATATTCCTGTAGCTTTTTAATAAATGTTAAATTTCTGATGTCTTTTATTTCTAAACTCTTATGGTTTTAGTTTGTGCTAGAGCCAGAAGGCAGTAACAATGACACTTGGTCAAGATTTTCATGTAGACTAATCACGCTAAATCCTCTTCTTGTGTTTTTAGTGGTGCAGTTACACTCTATCTGCTTGGAAAATATTGGCTAGTCCAAGGCAGGGTGGCAGGAATTCTACTATTTTTGGTGCTGCCTCTCTCTTCAAAGTTCTTCCTTAATTCCAAATGATACATAAACCTTGTCCAATTTTTTCTCACCCTTTAAGTGCCATTACATTGAAGAAAAGCCTGTGTCTTAACCCTCTTAAGAAAGGTTCCTGTATATGGACAAAAGGATCCTAATTTACAAGAGGATACTCAGAGTGACGTGAAGGGATGTGGCATGACAAGCTCTTGTATGTATTAGGTTATTTATTTATTTATTTTGAGGAGCAGTTTGTGGACAGGCACAGGAAGAATGTTATCTGTTCCTCCTATTCTTGGATTCTATGGGGAGTTTTCAGCAAGAATGAAGCAAAGAGAGGTTTAGTTCTATATTGGCTGGTGAGATACTTCACGTGACATTAATGCTTTCTGGCTCAGGTCTGGCTCTTATTTAGATTATTTCTGTAAAGGGTTATTTAGTCCGATGACTTGAGGGAGGCATTGCATTTGACTAATACTGAGCCTTTAAATTATGCCTGCTTTCACCATACAAATTCCCTCCCATATTGTGTTTTTAAATCGTGAAGATGTAACTACTGAATTATGTATTGGCCAAAAGCGTGTGAAGAGTCATGCATTGATTATGATTGCATTGTGAATTTGATCAGGAAATTTTCATAATAATAATATAAGGAAGCTTTTCACCTTCTAATTGATTTTCAGGGCGATTAAATTAAGACCTTGTCTAAGTACGACTGTCCTTATCAATTACTGGCAGAATAGAGAAATTAAAGGATTAAAAATTTACGTGTGTTAAGATTCAGTATTTAAGGTCTAAAATCAATCAGATCATAGACTGAATAATTCCATTATGATAAAACTATCATTCAGGATTAGACTGTGGTAATTTGGAGAAAAAAAGGCTGTCTGCACTAGCACATATGGGAAAAATTAAGATTGCAAAATTAAGCACCTAGAACTTAGGAAATTGAGTTAAAATAAACATCATGAACTTAATTCAACCTTGTTATTTTTATGTGTTATGATGGCATGTAATCAATTGATTAAAAACTAGCTTATCCATAGGTTCTGTGTATGGTATGGACCAACTGTTGCCTTTTAAAAATTCTTACTATTCTATATATGGCTTGATGTCTGTCTTACTGTATGTATCTAATTCTTAAGTAAATGCAGATTTAAAATTTTTTTTTCTGTACTGTTTTCACTGGAGTATCTGAGTATCTTTGTAATCATTGATATTCAGTTTTACAACAGTTGTATTATTAGTTTCATTTTATGAATGGGGACTTTGGATAAAGAAAAAAGAGGACTGAATGATAATTTTGAGTGCTCAGTTTTACATAGGTAGGACCTGAGTTTTCAGAGTAGTTCATGTGTTTAAAGTAGAATTTCCTCTGACCTCTGTTCAATTAGGAACACTTAATACTTCCACAGATGTCTGTGGGGCATTTAAATGCAAGCACTCAGGAAAATGAAGAGTGCATAACAAGTGAATAACTCTGAAAAGTTTGACGTAAGTGATTTGCCTCACATTGCATAAGAACTTTGTGGTGGAGGTAGGGACAGATTTCTCCAGAGTGACATTGAACTGCGCTAGCTATGAAACTGTCCGTTCACTTTTCATACTCCCCTTCCTCTTTCATTAAACATCCACAGAGCACTACATCAAATAAGACAAGCTTCTGTGCACAAAATCCTTATTTGCTACATGAATTCTGTTTTAGTTGTTGAACATCATAAAATCCTTGAGGCAGATATCTTATGGGAAATGTGTGTTTGTATAATTGTAGACTATATCATTATTCATCCTCTATTTGTGTATGCATTAATTTTTTGCAGACAATTTTGGTTTTGCATTTCCTAAATTTTGAGAGTTTACTTTTACAGATGGTAATGTGGTCTATATAGTTATTCTGAATAGTAATTAAAAAAAAAATCTCAGTGTCATAGGAGAATCCCAGACATATCCATCATGTGGAACATTGCTGACTAATACAGATGTCAATGGGTAAAAATCTTTAATATTCATGAAATCTCTTTCTGATCTGAACTATGAGACACATTGACTGTTGCACTAGATGATCATCTGTTAGTGAAGGATAGAGTGCATGCTTTTCCCCTGTATTCCGTGTTTACTAGCAACATATATTTTCAACTGGATTTGTGAGGAGAGTTTTTACTAGTGGTTATAGGTTCTCCTGTTTTTCTATTTAATTTCCCCTTTTTTCCCCCCATTTCTCTTGCTTTTTCATCCTTTCTCTGTTTTGATACTATCCATGATTTGTTTCTTGCTCCCTTCCCCCGCTCTTTTTTTTTTTCCCCTCCTGGTTTGACCATTATAATGTCCTTGATCATCTTCTTTCCGTGTTCTTCAAAGTGTTGTCATCTTTTTCTTCATACTGCCAGGCACCAAGTGGTAGAAAATTAAGAGGCCAAGAGAAAGACTCTTCACCTTCCTTTGTAGTGAATAGCCTACCAGCAGAATTTGGTGGCTAGGACCAATTTCATGAAAGAGCCTTCTTAGCCCCTACATTTCTAAGATGCAAAATCTCCATGCAAATGTAATTTTTCTTTGAGAATTTTGCTATCATCCTCCAGCTAACCACCCTGTAAAGAGCTATTTCCTGACATTGATAAATTTTGACTTCCAGCTTTTTTACCTCAGGATAACCGCACTCTAACAAATTTGTATGTCTCATCCAGAAAGAAGGAACCAAAACTCTTTTGTGTTGAAGTGTGTAAGAAAGTGATTTAAATTACTTCTTCAAAGTAATAGTGAAAAAGTATTTGGCATGAAGCAAATATAGTTATAAAAGATTTCCCTATTTTTTAATTAAGAGAGAATATTTTTAAAAAGTTTTATACAGCAATGGTGTCAAAGACCTGGGAGGTAAATTTAGCAGTACTTGCTGCTGCCATTCCAATTTGCAGACCTTGGGAAGGAAGTACCTTCTGTATGTGAGTGTTAGTGATTTGTTTAATCAATGCACTGACTTAAAAAGTATGTTGAAGTTGCAGCATTTTAATTTGATTAAATCTTTGTTAGTTATTGTATGTAGGTACAGAGTTTCCAAAGATTGTAGTAAGCTCTGTCGCTGGATGGGATCCTCACACACAATGCTTTTGACACTAGAATGACATGCTTTCGCACAAGTTACTTGCTAGTGTTTTTCTTCAGGAAGTGCATATTTTAAAAAAATTGAACTAAAGAATATAACGTATTTGATTAGATACCCGTTATATATAGTTTGTTATTTTGACTTGTGAAGTGTAATTCTCTTCCTTGTTTTTGGGCTACACAATGCTGTCTTTTTCAACTATGAAAACAAATACTTCTAAATCGAATTATTTTTCCAGATACATCCCCAGAATGAGATGGGATGACACATTTATTTTCCAGTGTTCCTGTCTTTTCCTCAAGCTGTTCATACTTTCCGTGAAATGCATTGGACTTGATAGACGATCCCTAAAGCAAATGTAGATGGACAAAATTGTGACCTTAAATAACAGTGTGGTATAGCGACTGAGAATTCAGAAAGCAACCGCTAGCATAACTATTAGAATGAAAACGCAAACCTGGCAAGTAATGTTGTTCTGGTATAAGGACCATTTAATACGGTGACAGAAATGTCATATACTAAATTACTGGAGGATTCCTTGAGCTCGATAGTGAATTGTCGCATGACTTTTTTTTTTAATTTAAAGACATTCTAGAGAATGATATACTGTATTGTAGAAAAATCTCAAAAAGTAACTATATCTTTGTATATACCCAAAATGAGATTTGATCGAAAGTAGTTAGATCTGTGCTTACTGGCTTAAGGTCTGTAATACCTTAAGATTAATTGGGAGCATAAATGGAGAAGCTGACAACCTGGAACCTTGACTTCTTAAAATTGCTGACCCAATTACTGCTAAGCCCTTTGCTGACATGTTAATATGTCTCTTTAAACTGGTAAAGCACCACCATTTCGGTGTATGCTAGAGTTGGTCCATCGGATGAAGGAAGATGTAAGTTTAATTTAAATAATTATTGACCTATTATGACCTTTTCATTTCACTTGTATTGCACCTCTCAAGGTAAGCAATTATATTTTTATAGTGTTGGATGGTAATCAATGTACAGGAGCTATCTTTATTGATTTAAGTAAGGCCTTTGATCTGGTAATCACCAACTATTGCTACCTAGGCTGGCCTTAACTATATTGGATATTACTACAGTTATTTGGTTTAAAAATATGCAGAATTTAGAATTTTATTAAGATGTTGCAAGCAAAGTAAAAAAAATTTTGAAAATCCATAAGATTCCACTTCATAATCTTATTTAGAAATTGGAAACAGGTTATTTTATACAATACATGACATTTTTTAACTTATAATTATTTTTAGGTTGGCAACCTGTTGGGTTTGTTGGGTTTTTTTTATATCGAGCAGATGGTCCTTTGGGATCAGTTTTACTTGGTGGGGAAAGTCAAAGTCTGGCTTTTCTTTCTTTATTTTTTTTTTAATTTGCTACCCATATGGGAGGAAGGTTTAGTTCATTGGTTGTTTTTTTGAGTCTGTTTTATACTGTGAATTTAGAGTTGCAAACTTCTGTTCTTCTATTTGGGGGTGGAAACCGATCTGAAATTCTTATTCTTTTTTATTTATTTTTTTTAAAACCAACATGCACTTTTTGCACATGCATTTTGTGCAATTTTTTTAACCAATATTCATATCAATGCATTAGGTAAGAATAGTTATTGAAATATTGGACCTTTAACATAGTTTGTAAGTGGTACCTGCATATCTTCCAAAGTATAGTCATACTCACAACTAATTAGTCCTCATCTTTTTCCTCACTCCTCATGCACCTACTTCTTTTTTACCTCTTCCCTAACATTATTCTCTGGACATGTTTGGGTTTTTTTGGGGGGTTTTGGGGGTTTTTTTTGGTTGTGGTGTTTTTTTTTTTTGTCTCCTCTCTTTTGTTTTAATGTATGACTTTGGAAAGCCTGAGTGGATGTGGGTTTAAACTGTCTTTAGAAAGCTGTGAAATTTGTGATCATTTTGATCTGCTCCTCTAATGAGTTCCAGAGCTCTATCCTTCTTGCAAAGGGAGCTCAGTCTTGCTTTGGTGAGCCTTGAAACTAACAGCAGTTGTTCAGAGAGGTCACCAACATAATGAGAAGGGCACTCTTGAGTTATCTTGAACCACTTCCATGGATGGCCATGAAGATTAATGTTGGCATCTTACATTTGACCTAATATTCTATGGAGACTCCGTGTAGTGACCAAAGCAAATGGGATGATGTGCTCGTGGCAGAGTGTGTAAACAAAGCGACTGCATTCTGGATTTTTTTGAAATTTTTTTCTTGTTTTCTTTTTTCAATGCGAGTTAAAATATTGCATCTCATCCTTGCTTTAAGGTCATGAAGGTGTGAGTTGTTATGACCAGGTGCGTGCCTGAGAAGCAGTGACATAATCTCCTTGCTAACCAGAGGTGGAAGAAGGCAGGTTTTCGTATGCTGCTGTCTCTGCCAGCCTGTGCTGAAATGACTGGAGGTTGGCGCTTTGAACTGTGTCCATGAGCAAGTTGATGATACAGTAGAACTGCTAATTAAGCACAGCAATGTTCTTTCCAGTCTCCACGGTTTGTGATTTCATTACCTGTAAGACCTGTAAAACTGTTATTTTGAAATAATTTGCCTATTGATAAGGCATTTTGTTCTTTCATATTTGCTCTATTTTGGGTTTACAACCCATTCTTTCTTTGTAATTTCAGAATTCTTCTGTCAGCGTTCTATGTTTTTATCTTGTTTCATATTGCTGGTAGGTTTAATTGTGCAAGCATGCAGTACTGCAGTTAGCTTGATCCCAGCCTTGTTGTTCAGTCACACACACTATTTTTTTTTCAGTTTGTTGGTCAAAGGCTAAATGGAATGGTATGTAAAGGCTGGGACTGATCAGTAAGCTTGAAAGTTTTACCTTAAGCTTTACCATTATCCTATTTTAGGACTGCAGGAGTTCAGAGTGGAGTGACAGATATATGCATGTGTGACTCTTTTTATCTCTAGATGCCTATAGTAGGAGTGTATTCCAATATAGCATTTGATTTTAAAATAATGTAGGTACTAAAGTAAATAGAATCCCTGTCTGCCCCCATGGCTAAGAAATAAAAATAAAAATGACTCAACACGGGGACAGGTAATCTTATATTGGGTAAAATTATGTATTTTTCTCCTCTTTGAGAAAAAAAAAAAAGTTAAATCCCTTGGAACTATGGTAAGCCTTGAAGTCATAAAGGAAATGTACTTGTCTTTTGTGCTGCTACTAAGGTATTTTTTTCCTCTCTGTCTGGGGAACCTGCCAGACAGAGGTCTCTTTCCCCATCAGGAGAATTTTTTCTCCTGCTCAACATCTTGTCTCTATACTATTCCATGTTCTTTGGGAATACTCTGCCTAAGCTAAAAGACAATATTTAAAAGCTTTAAATATTTTTCTGTATAGCAATAACTTCACACTGGTGTTTCACACAGCTGTAAATCTCGTGTCTGATTCTTTCTTAAAATTTTTTGTATTAAATAGCTATATCGGCAAAATATTAATTCATTTCACCCTATTATGCTATAAATATATACCAATATGAAACAACATGTTCTCCTGAACAACCCTAAACCTGCCCCCCTGGCCCCCCATTGTACCATGTGGTGTTTGATAGATTGCAGGAGAGGGCTGAGGTAGAAGCCGTGTCCTCTTCTGATTTTGGTACAGAGCTGGGTATATGATAGGTATTTAATATTGATGATAAGAAAAACAGGCTGCCACGTTTCAAATTAAAACTATTGAACCAGGTCATATCCTGGAAATATATGCTCTTAGGACTATACTTGCTGATCTGAATTTCTGTCTTCCCACAAAAGTTCATCCAGCTCTCACAGAGTACCAGTTTATTAACCATTCCCTAATACACATTGTAGATGGCAGGTGCTAGAGTCTTTGTCATTGTGCCCCAAGGCTAAGGCACTCTGCCTGAAGACATTAGATCAGCCAATTTTATCTGTGTTTATAAAACTGGCATTTCTATTTTCTCAAGTTTTCCAGGTAGCCAGAGTGAGCTCTGTAATTCTTTTTTCTTCCCCCCCCCGAGACTCATGGGATGTTAATCATATGAAGTTATTTTAGACATTTATGTTACGTTGCAAATATTTTTAAACTGATCATATACAGTATGCAGGGAAAAGGGGAAGCATAAGCAAAAAAAAAAAACAACTCTCTTGGTCCATCAGGTAAATTTTCAGTACAATATACGAGCATTTAGCCACACAGGTCCCATTAATGTTAATGGTCCCAAGCTTTCTTTTATTCATCACAGCACTGATTGCACTTGGTCAGCTCTTTATCAGTTTGAAATATTGACAGTAGGAGGAGACGTTCCCTTAGCCAGACCTGCTGTTGCAGTGCTCTTTTAACTTAGTCATCCTGCAAATGCTCCTATAAATGGATTTATTTCAGCAGATCCAAAATACATCAACCGGATGATCTTACCCTGGTGCTAGCCCCTTTGCATTGGCTCCAATTTGGAAGAGCATTGATTTTAAACATTGATCATTACTTATAAAGCACTCTATAGTTTTGCACTATCTTACTTATTAAACTAACTTGTTACCTGTGCTGCTGCTAAAGTCCTATCTTTATCTTGTTAAGAAGTGATTATTTACTCTCTGTGGTTCTGATTATGATTTAGATTATAAAACAAGGTTATTCCTTGAAAATGTGTTGGCCGCAGTAACTCAAGATTTCTAAAATTTCTGCTATGCAGCTCCACTTTTCCTTTAGACATCTACATGTCTACTTCAAAATTCTTTCAGTGCTTTCTGCAAATGATATTGTGCTTGCTATAGTTATTGCAGAAGAGATTTTTCTTTTTTGGTCATATTCTTATGGTCGTATTCTTTGTTTCGTTTTATTTGTTGGAAAAACAGACTTTACTTTGTTTTAATTGTGGGAAAAACAGGCTTTTGGGGGTCATGCCTACTGCTTTCTGAATTTTTTTTTAAGGTGTCTTTCTCTGCTGTCCTGTAAAATCTATGCAGTGTTGTACAAGCAAGTAGTCTTAGCGTAAAATATTTTCCTATTCTAAGCAAGGGGGGGGAATCACAGAAGTATACTGCTGTTCTATTCTTTAATTCAGAGAGTCATTGTTACTTATCTCCTCAGTGCGGTATCAAATTATATTCTTGGGGAGTTCAGAAAGGAACACACTATCTACTTCAGGGAGGGAGGGGGGAAAAAAAAAAGAAAAAAAAAGAGGAAATAATCCAAGTTTGACCTGATACATCGTATCTAAGTCTGTCTGTTTAAAATTCTTTGTTCTGACCATGCCTACATGGACGTAAATTGGGATTAGTTTTGTTATTCCAGGGTAGTTAGAGTTATAACAACCGATGCTTAGAATGGGGTGTGTCCTTATATTTTCTCCTGAGTAAAGAAAAAAATTTATTAAATAGTAAATAGTGTCAAATTTTTATATATATTTTTATATAGTTTTTCAGGCTTGGTAATTAATTAAGTGCTCTTTTATTCAGGTTTACTTTAAAAGTTTCTTGATTTACTAAAAATGAAACTTCGCCAGCAGAGGTGCCACCACAGCAGAATGAATGCTCTTTCTTCTGTAGTAAATAGTGGGAGCTTTGGTGTAGTGGAGTTTTAGCCCTTGAGGGATTTTATTTTATGCATTTTCAAGTCGTTCAGTGACTTGCTGCAGAGACAGGGGGGAAGGAGGGGGAATCTATTTACACAAATTACAGTCTTTGTTCCCATCAACCTTCATAATTGGACGGACAAAACGAGGGCTAGACTCCAGATACAACTATCCCAGTTAATATCTTTTGAGCAGAAACAAGTTATTAAGTGAATTGTGGAACCAGGGCAAAACCTTGCTGGGAAGATTCAAGGAGCGGGTGAGGGATAAGTGTTTTTGAGAACGTCTACCACTGGGAAGACTTACTGCATTGTAGAAGGAAAAGCGTTTTATCTTGGGATGAAAGTCATCCCTTCCATGAAAGTTTTGGCACTATTCAGAGTGAGTTCCTTTACAAACACTTTGCACATTTAATTATTATGTTTTGGAGGTTTTGTTCAGTATTTTTAAAAGATGAAATGTATTATAAAGACACTGCCTCTGCACTCTAGCTTTCAAATTTAGGTGTTTTCCCCATTTATTTTTCTCCTTTTGGATTCTTTAATCTTTCTTCCTTCTTTTATGTTTTTCTCTCCCAAATTGTTCCAATGATCGAAATATGCCAATCTGAGCTACTTATTCCAAACCCATGTTAGGTTGTCACGTTAGCATCATTAATTTTCAAAAAATTAGGGTATTCCTGTGTAAACTTTGTTATGCTACTAAGCTGCATGCGCTAAGTGGGAAAAACGAGCTGAATGGGAATCTTGGGTGAAGCAAAGACTGCATAATTGGTTTTATGCCAGACCTTCTGCCTTTCACATAGGCAGGAAAGGGCCAGGGAAATGTCAGAGGTGGAAATCAGGGCAGCGCAGTACTTCTGCAGAATTGCAAAGTGCCCGCCGACTGCAGCTAGTCTGAGAAATGGCCGGTGCTCAGGGTGGCTTTAAGACAGAAATGCCCAGTTCTCCTGGCTTTCTAAGCCACCTACTGAAATCTGCCTACACCTCAGAGCCTCAGCTTACCTACTGCATGTTACGGGAGGAAATATGCTAGTAGTTCACAAGCAGTCCCTCCCCAGAGCTCTTACCGTGGGACAGGGCTGAGCTGGGTATAAGGTTTCAGGGTACTCGGGAGTCAGCCTTGATAGTCCAATACTTACCTTCCACAGCAGTTTGGGATCCGGATTAACTGGCAGTCCCCATGCCTGAAAGCCCTGCTGTCAGCAGCTTGATGCAGCGGCAGGATTCCTGCACCGACGTAGCTGAGAGCCAAATACTGCTCAAGAGCCGTTGGCCAGCTTTCCTCTAAGGCTATGCCATTTTAACACTAGACATGCCTTGCTGCTACAATTAAACAGTTCATGTTTTTAGTAGCAAAACACAGCTGAGGTTGAATTTTTTGTAGAGGCTTTTTTATTTAGTGTTTTTAAGTGCATCTATAAATAAGGTTTTTGCATTGTTAAGGATGAGGTGAGTAATTTTCTGCCCTTTCCCTTACACTGCCCTAGTATCACAAGCAAAACTTTAAAACAATCAGTGGGAGTTAAATAAGCTGGCTGTCATTTGAGTCTTCAGGCAACACAGGGGACAGAAAAAAAGGTGGCTTGGAGCTATTGTTACAGCACACGGGTAAGGATTGTTGTTTTGTTTCGTATATGGGTGTCTTTCTGTGAGGCATTACAAGTGGTGCAGATGCAAAAACGGTCACACTGGAAACAAAATAATATAGAGTCTCGTACTTCTTAGTAATGTTGTATGTCCAATCACCCACTTTTTGATTTAATCTATTACAGTATTGTAATCAATCATGATTTTCTGTGTTGCAGAAAGTTTCATACTTTGAGAGAAAGGGAGAGGGAGAAGAAAGAAAAAAATACCAGTGAATTTTGCAGAAGAAGAGGAGAAATTTCCTTATTACCATCATTCAGAATTAGTCAGTCATGTATTCTGTAATCACTCATGTTTTAAGCAATAATGTAAAAATCAACACAAAGGCAGGCTACAGCGAAGTGGTCTTTAGCTCAAGAATCCCATAAGGAATTAAAATTCTGAAAAGATGACATAGGATCAATCAATAACTGCCTGAAAATATCACAATAGATGGAGGCTAAATGACATCATGCTATGTGAAAGAAATTGTTAAGGAAAGTATTTTCAGTATTGTCCTTATCTCTTTTTATTTAGATTAATAAAATTGTTTGAATTTTAAATCTTTACATGTCTCTTTTGTATTAGGAACAAAAAGTTGACTGTGTCTGCTCTAAAGAATTTACAGTCCAAGCGTAAGACAGGATCAACTACAGATAGAAGGCAGCAAAGGGAAATTTTATGGAAGTTATTGTTTTAATCCTTGTGCCTTGGCAGTTTAATTTATTCCTTGTTTAGTGTTGCAATGTAACTTACATTGGGCAAACAGAATTATGACAGTATTTAGTAAATATTATGTGCTGTATCAGTTTCCTGTTATTATAGTTTTCTATATTCCTCACTTTCTCGTTCGCCTCAAGTTGAATCTTTGTGTAAACTGTGCCCTTTATTTAAGCCCTTACAGCTTGAGTTACATGGCTATTCATGCCATTGAAATGTCTTTATTCATGCTTATTTCTGCATCACCTTTTCTACTGATTGCACCAAAGGATGTAGTTCAGAATTTAGAGATATACTTAGTTTCCTCCAAGTATTGATTAGAGTAAAGAGAAAATCATGAACTCCTTACCATACATGGAAACGCACTGAAACACCAACAGATATCACTGCTGGTGCTGCTTTGTCTATCAGTTGGCTTGTTACTTTTTCATTTGCATCCTGACACACAGTGAAAAATCTCAGCTCAGATCCTCAGCTGAGGAGCAGCTAGCCCACCTGGGTAGGAGGAAGATGTTGCCTCTGTGTTCCTCTACTGCCAGCATTGTTATCTACCATCCCGGTTGCCCAGGTAGGTGACTGCACACAGGACTTAGCATAGTATCTGGCTATATCTATCCCCTGCGAGGTGTATTTGTCACATTAGCTGTATTACTGGATGTAGTACAGGAGTTTTTCCATGTCCACCACGTTCCACTGTATTACTTTCCTAAAAACCAGAGGAGGGGGGAGGGTTTGAGTTGTGTTTATCACTCTGAAAGTATTTCGTAGTGTGTGAATACTCAGCTGATAGATAAATGCTGTTTTGTTACCATGCTAGTTTTGTTTTATGCTTCTGTATGTGCTTCACTCTTACAGTGGGTGCAGGGGTTTGATTCTTGGGAATAAGCCAGACTACAAATTGATGATGAAACCTCCACAGCTGGCTTCCTGCACGGGGTCATGTTTTCTGTGGCACATTCTTTACAGAAGCTGGGCAGAGGAGAGAAGGTTGGTGAGAGTGGTGAATATGGCCTTAATGTATGATAAATAACATGAAATCCCCTGTTTGGTTATTGGGCCATATACTTATAGTGACACACCATGAAAGAAAAAGGAAATGACAACAGCAGCTGATGCTGAACAACTGCTACAGGTGGTTCTCCCCTCCCTTCCCTCCCTCCCCAGTTCTGTTTTCAAAAGCAGTCCAGGGACTGTGCGGTATGCACGCTGTACGCATGGTAAATCCTTCCTTCTGTGCATTTGGAAACATTAGTGAGAGTAAGCAGGGGTCATACATATGCTAAAGTAATTTCTAAGTGAATATTGCTAGATTTCTTAGCTTCCCACGCAGACTTGCCTCTGTTTTTTGCATATTGTAGATTGTGCATAGCAGTTTACTTTTACAGTAACATAGCAAGCATGTTAGCTCTATCCTGTTGACTTTCATGCCTCTAATCACATGGTCATTTAAAGGCAGGAGGAGCAAGGCCATCTTTCAGGATTGCAGCTAACCCTACACGTCCAGCGCAAGAGAGGTTGGATTGAACTTTTTTGATGCATTCTGTGCTGGTCTGCAAGGGTGATGCTTTCCTGAAACTGAACTTGAGGTGTTGAAGACAGTGTTTCAGTAGCTGTGGATCATATTCTAGGTAAAATATTTTGTGTAAGTGTTGCAAAGTGTTTGGATATGTTTTAAGTGGACATTTCATGCCAAACCCCATAAAGCACTTAATTTACAGAGTGTGCGGTTCCTAGGCACGGAGGCACGTGGATAACAGAACAAAGTGTAATGGAATATTATTAACTCTTTCAAAGCAGGACCTGCTGCACTTTCAAGGCACAGTTCCATTAGGTGGCAAATGTCTTAGAAGGCAATTCAACCACCTGAATTGATGCAGGTTGAGGAAATAATTGTTCAGTGTCAGCAGGTATGTCATGCTATATCTAGCACACTCTCCAGTAAATGTGAGAAAAGTGAGTTTGCTGTCTAAATATAAAACTTGCACCTGATGATTCCATTGAAATTCTTTTGTGAATTTAGTTCCTGCAAATAAAAAAATAGTTTTAGGCTTCCTCTGGAAAAGGTCATTATGTCAATAATAGTCAGGGGAAATACTGTCACAAATATTACTAGATTAAAACATTATCTATTACTTTTCGTTCTGAATTTGGCAGTTTTGTTGCAGTTTATTGGTCTACCTTAAAACTCTGCATTAACTTGCGTGTATTGTTAGCTTTTTTTGCAGTCCTACCATGAGTAGCATTTGTTGCTGAGTTTGTAACTTGAAACTATGCTTTTTGCTGAGTGTTTGCTCTGTGGTGTTGTATTTCTGTCTAAAAGGTTTTGGTTTTTTTTTCTCCTTGTTACATTTCCATTTTTGTCCTGTAGTATTCCTCAAGACACTCATTAGCTTATTTTAGTTATTCTTCTGTCTGTATGTACATTGTCTAATCAATAATCTTCTTCACTTGCTGCAGGATTTCCACCTTATTGTGCTTCCAGCTTCTGTGATGCTGCGTGATGGGATTCTGCCTTGGCTAGTGCACTGTTGTCTAAATTTGCTGTGTTTCAGATCATTACACTGACTTTAATTTTGATGTATTTTCATTTTACTCAGTTCTAGTCACACTCTTTTCCCTTGATCAGTTAAATTACTCTCTGTGCGGTGTTACATTTGTACTACTGCTGGAAATACTAACTAAAGGCTTATAATTGAAGTGCTATTTACAACTACTGACCTCCAGCTCATTTCTGATTTCTCTGTGATGTTGACCTTTTATAGATTGAACTGTTGTAAATCTTTGAAGTGATTCTTCTTGTCATCGTATTTCTAGTAATTATGACTTGCATTGCATTAACACCTAGAAGCCTCTCCCACCTTACCCTTGTTGCATAAGATGACCTTTTTTATGCATTAATTCACATACAGGTAACAGAATACAGTTCTTTCTCTAAAGAATTTATCCTGAAATGAAGGCGAATGCTTGCCTCTATTTCCGTACTTTAAATATCATAGTTTGAATTAATGAAATTGCTCAGAAAGGAGTCTTACTCCTAGAAATTACTGTCTTCCTTTTCTAACAAAATCAGAGCCTGTTGAACTTCTTTCCAGCCTATGTAAAGGTAAATAAACAAAAATAAAGACTACAGCTATTATTTGAGAGAGGCCACATTTGAGTAAAATTTTCTCAAATTTTGTTCAAGTTGAACAATAACAGCAAAGAAAGCATTAGCTGAATTTTTGGGCTGATGTTTCCTCTTTGTTCATACTTCACTTCAATGTTAAGAGCAACACAGAAACAAACTTGCAGCTGATTCTTGCCCCAAGCAGGACTTGACTCCTAGAATTTCATGATTACTGTTATTATTTCTATTCTGGTAGATATGGTCTGAAAAAATAATGCTTGTGGTTGCCTGTATGCTTGTTGTTTGTTGGTTGAATGTATGCTGCTTGTATACTGTCCCAATGTACACAAGCGGAAGACAGTTATGAATTGTGTTCCTAGGCTTGCTTAATAAATGAATTTGAGTCAGGACACTAGTTTCTTTAATGATTGTGTTGCTTAAAACCTCTGTGTAAAAAAACTGCATGTTGACTCTAATGGCAGAGGAATGCTAACAGATAATGGTATCATCTGCATCTCCATATCAGGTTTCACCCTGATCTCTCATATATGTTTTTCGGAGGTCTTCATTTATTTATTTAGATACATCTAAGTAGTCAGACTGTCCAGTTCCTTTTGGGTCTTGCTAAACTCTCAGATACCTCTTGTGTCAATATTTTGCAGATTGTCCTAATGACATTTCTCTTTTCACTGGGAAGTTGTAAAGTGCCTGTGATAAGGTACATCTTTGCTTTGAACTTCTTCCCTTTTACTTCCCTTGAATGCTATCTTGTTTATGTGTTGAGCGTGTGTTGGAAAGCTTCTCTGCTTCCTGTCTGCCTTTTCTGGACAATCTCATATGCTTGTATTATGTCTTCTTCCTTGTGCATCCAGTCTTTTTCACTTTACCTTCATAGGGGAGTATTCTCATGCCACAATCAATCTTGCTCTGAGCAGGTTTTTTTTTTTAAAGGACTACTTTGTATAGATATAAAGTCTTTGATGTATAAAGTATCATTTACTTATTTTTTCCATGGTATAAAGAACTGATTGGACAGGTCTGGAATGGCCCAGTTAATTCTAAACTGCAGCTATTGATGTGCAGAGTAATATTAATACGGACTGCGAATCTGCTCTTTAGGGAAGTCTTGTGATGTTCTGCATAATATGCAGTATCTGGAAGAGGTTAGACTAATACCCTTTTTTGGATATATTGGTGTTTCTCAAATGTCAGTAAATACCTACTGTCTAGGTAATTTTTCTGACTACATGTGGGCATTTTGCTGATTTTGTATCTATTTAAGGCTATGGAGAACAAAATAGTAATGAATTTTTCAAACATTATGCAACCTTCCACAAGTGATACTGGCCACCATTCTTCAGGAAGGAGTATGGAGGCAAGGGTTTAAATGATGGCTCTTGAGTGACATACCTCAGTCATTGGCTGAGTACAGACTCAAGGTCTCCTAATTTTGGATCTCTTGATTTAACCACTAGGTATTACACTATTCCTGAAAAAGCATCGCTCTAAGTGAGGGGATAAAATGCTATTAATACATCATATCTTATCAAATGACTTCAAACTTATCTTAGCTTTCTTTTCATCAAGGTTTGCTGTAAATCTTTCTTACTAGGGAGTAGCAGGACTTGTGTCTGTGCTAAAAGGAGAAGATTGATTTACTACATTCATATGGAACTGGCAGTTTCCTATGAGTATGCAGTAATGAATTGGAATATCCTATAGCTTTTACCCCGTGCAACACTTTGGGAGACCTTAGAGACTGGAATATGTTACAGAAGTCCATTTGATAGAAACTTACAAATGTATGTCTTCTGCATAGTATAACAGCATAACAAATCTTTTAGTATGTGCGGTATTCTTATTCTTCAAATACTCTAATTGATTGTTCATTGGGCTCAGTCAGCCAAAAGTGGAGAGAAACTTTGTACAGACATCATTAGTTTTTCTCCATTTAAAGATTAATCATGAAGAGCTCTGGCTCTTTAATTCTGTAATTTGTATATTTAATGGGCTGCTGCAGAATCTATGACAGTAATTAGCATAGCCTGAAAACTCATTAATACGCAACAACATGATTAATGCAGCATTAATGCAAACATGACTGAAGTTATTTGGGTTATGTAGTAAGAAGATTAAAGCTAAAATGTCCTGTTTGTTTTACCAGTAGTGGGTATAATGGGGTAGCAAGCAAAATAAGAAAAAACAGGTATCAAATTAGTCATTTTAGTGTAAAAGAAATACTCAATCCTCATCAGGAGGATTTGGGGTTTTGCCGGGTAGTTGATTTCCACAAGAAGTGTTACATATTTCCCCCTTTCATTCATTCATCATATTGTGTATTTATGCTTGTTCAACGTTCTAGTTTGACTTAGATTTTTGGCAGTTTGAGGTATTAAGACCATGTAAAAAAAAGTCTTCAAATTGTGTCATTCTGAATCAACTTAGACTTTTTCAAAATATGGGGGTTTTGTGCAGACTAATTTTAAAAGCAATGGATTTTCAGCTTCTCTTGGTTTTACTATCATCACAAAAGAAAAGGGGCTGCTGACCTGCAATTGGACACCAGTTACAGCTTGGAAAAAGTTTAGGAAAAATTTTCTGTGTGTTTGTGTGTACATATATATGTGTGTGTGTATATACATAAGTATATGACTTTTAAGAATGTATTTTAAGTTTCTACTAAAAAACCAAAGCAACTTAAAAACGGACAGCATTACTTCGATTGATGGAATTATTAACTCAGTTTGATGTTTGTGATGATGAACTTCAAAAACATTTTCAAAAACATTAAGGTAACAGTGAAATATGTAGCCTGATCCTGTACCAAAGACAACAAAAGATCTTGGACAGATTTGGGAAGAATCCAGAAAGCTGTAGACCATCAAATAGTGTGAAGAAGAACTTGTACTGAGCAGAGGATCTTCACGAGTATGTCCAGGAAAGTGTCTACTGAGCAACTTCTTTTCCTCTAATTCCATTGTCCATTTTGTGAAATTGCTTTAAATACTGATCCATTTTTCTGAAGTCTCCCTTCTTATTTTTTGAAAGATGTATTTTCTTATTAAAAATACATTTTTAAAATGTGTTTTAGCTATTGTAATGGCATGTAGCATTCAGAATCACTCTCACAGAGAGAATAATGACTAAATATTAATTAAATGGAAGTGTATAGTAACTGAGAGTTTTACACGCCATCTATCCCCTTCCCAGTTAAAAACAAATTTTGTTTTATAATTTCTGTGGAAAAATGTACTTTGATTAGGCAAAGGTGTTTGTACACAGTCTTAATGTTAAGTAAATGCTTAACATTTGTCATCCTGAAGGGACTGCTGAGAGCCTAATGCTGTAGTCAAAATTTTATATAAAATATCTATTCATTTCAGTTGGCATTATGCACAAATAAGGGCTTTAGTAAACATAAAGGGATCTCTTTGCCAACAATTTTCGTTCATTTGATTGGAATATACAATTATACAATTATTTACACTAATTCATGTAAAAATATCAGTAGAATGAAAATACAAATGGTGTTTGTACAATTGCACAATCCTGGGAGAAATGGCACTGAAAATGGGTGTGCTTCACAGATTATGCAAAAGTCATTTCTAATAATGCTTTGTGATTTTCCAGATATTAGGAGGTTTGGGGGTGTTTTTTATTTTTTCCAACTGTAATGTACACTGTTTTCCTAAGTCCGCAAAGAAAATGTTCATAATATGCTAGGGTATCTAGTTATTATTCTTACTTTTAATCTTATGCATATGTGTTGGTATTTGATGTATTTATGAAAATTAAACTAGCGGTATTCTTGCTGATCGTATCCAGGTTGGAAATACATTTATATGGCTGTTCTTGTCACTTTTGGTCAGATTTGTTCCTGTGGTTATATATAGGTTTTGGTGAAGGGGTGTGGGACTTCTGAGACTTGTAGCAACTTCTATGTATTTAATAAGTCTAATCTTATATTTGTTGGCTATTTTGAGCTGGACTCTGAACATCCAGTTGTAGAGAAAGGTACTTTACAGGTGTTTTAGCTGAGTGCGTGGGACAAAGATTAGTCTTAAGCAGGTCACTTTGCTGAAATCTCTCAGCTGTTACTGTAAAAGATGTCTTCAATTACCTTGCCCCTCTGCCTACATTCTCCCCTCAACTCTTCTCCCCCAAAATTTTAAAAAGTCAAAAGACATTTTTTGAGTACTTTGAATGTTGCTGTATTTTGAAATGCTGACTTTTTTTTTTTAAAACTACATTCAATTCAGTTAAATTGGAAAGGTGTTTCACAGGAAGTAAAACCTCTTTAGTTTGAGTGAATAAAGTTTCTTGCTCAAAACCCCCTATTTTTAACTTTTTATTTTGCAAGAAAAAATGTTTAACGTTAGAAGTTAATCTTATTGCTGTAACACTTATAAATTGTTAGTATATGTTATGCTAATCTAGGAGCTGTTCTAATTAATTCATTTTTTCCCCGTGACTACCAACTGGCTCTTCTAAACTCAAAATAATCCCGTGTGCTCTGTAAACTTGCTTTCAGCAAAAATGCAGTCAGCCTCTGAAGAGCACATTCTTGCCTGTCAGATACTTCTGGGCAGATCTTGCAAGCTATGTTGAATTGCAGCAGAAGAATCTAAACCCAGATGTGAATCTGAGTCTGAATCTGAAATGTTGCTGAAGTTCTCAGACTTGCAAACCTTACATGAGGGAGGCAACGAGGGGATATAAAGATCGTTTCGTATGCATTTTCTGTATTGGACAAAAAGCTGGGCTCTGACTCATCTGACATTACTGTAATAGTATATCTCTTTCATTTTAGTATCAGGCTGTTACTAAAAGGAACTCTGAAAACGATGTGTACTCTCAGGGTAGCATGCTGATGTTGCTGCTCAGTTTAATGCCTTTAAAATGCCCGCATTGGTCACTCGCATCCTCATTCCGCTACTAACCTGGATGTGCCATCTGTGAAACTAGGATAAAAATCTAATCACAATCCACTACTGCATAAGTTGAAGCTATGTAGATCCTTATAGAGGGTAGAGTCTGCCCTAAAACACTCTGTGATACTTTAAAACATTAATAATAATATTAGTAATTTTTTCTACTTGTCCTTTTATTACTGTGTTTCCTCCTTTTTGTCTTTTATGTTCACTGTATACAGCGCTTGTATTATGTTTTGTACAATGCCGTTATAATTAAAGAAATTCAATTACAGAAATTGAAGAAATTTCTTTATTTATAATTAAAGGAATTCTGACAGCTTCTCCAATTGTGGCTATAATTTGAAATGGAATTAAAGATTTTATTTGAATGACATACATTAATGTTTAATTTGTACTAGAATTTCCTGTTGGGTTTTACCTCAGGAATGATAACAACTCCTTGTGGACCAATCATTTTTGTCACATAAACAGGCCTGTTAGGTGAATTCTTCAGCTGCAATTCAAGATTCAGTTGATTAAAAGTACATTCGTACTATGCCCCACAGGTGGTCATATTTTCTATCCAAGATTTAGTAGCCTCAGTAGTGTGGCTGAGATGCGGTTTCCGTATATGACAAATTACAGAAGTAGTTGTAATGTCACTATTTTATTTATGTTTCTATTTATCTGTTATATTTAACATTGAAGGTAAGGTTTTAGACATGCATACTGAAATAGTAGAAACAAGTCTTTGAGAAACTTTCCTGCAAAATCTCTACCACACCACACCCCCCTCCAAAAGATACCTGAAGTTAAAGGGGCAGAGTCCTTTTCTGAATTATGTAACAGGTGACAAATGAATTTAGAAAAATTTGCCGTTATGGGCTATGACTGAAAACGATGGTTCCTGACTCATCAATACTTTATATGAAGCTGTGGCAGCTCTGCAGGCAGGAATTAAGGTTTGTAAGCCTCTTGGATGTCCAAAGAGGAAAGAAAGCTCCTGCATAACATTTGAAAACTTTTAGAATTACTGCAATATTACCGTTATGAACCATTTAATTTATATTTTCTAACACAGCTTTACAAAATAATGGTTTTTTACAGAAACTCAATTGTTTTGTTTGTGTTTGTCCTTCCGAATTAGGTGTGAGGAGGGACCCTCTGGTCTTCAAAAATGTCTTTTGGCAGCTTGATAAAAATACTGGCAGCTTGTTAAATTAACTGTGCTCTCCAGTGCCAAGATTAGAGACCCTCAGTCTCCCCCTCTCCAGCAGATACTGCAGCTGGAAATACCTGGAACCTCAAAGTACAGCAGTGGTGGGTTTTTCTGAGCCAGGCAAAGCTATGCTTTTCCTTAAGTGTAGGGACACTATTTATTGAGTTTTTTACTTGCTGGGCGTTACTTGTGTACAACTGCTTTTTACAGGTATTTTAATAGCGTTAACGATTTTCATTGCCTAGAGAATATGTTTCATATCTGTGGGTGCTGCATGCCATTTGCAGGAAAACATTTATGTGATTAGGAAATGGGGTCAAAGGATGTTTCTTACAGGTATAGGTAATTAATAAGATCTAGTATGAATGTGCATCAGAACTATAATTCTTCAATTTTTTTTTTTAAATATGGATGCTGTCTACAAGAAAAACTTTTGTCACTTATTGTTTTCTGCCTGACATAAGATAATGAAAGTACGTGTGAAAAGACTGAATAGTTTGATGGAGTTGGGCAAAACCCAGTAAATGATCCTGTTCCGTAAAAAGCATTTTACACAGAAATGTCATGGAAGTGTATAGTATAGGTAGATGTTGCTATTGCTGCCTTTTCGTTTCCCTTTGCAAAATAATTAGTACAGTAAAGGCATGGCTCCACCATAGGCTCAGCCTGCGATATCTGGGTTTGCATGTTAGAAAAGTTGAGCCAAATCGGGCGTATGGTTTTGTAATTTTCTTGTTTGTTTCTGTAAGATGATGTTTCAGGAGATAGCTTAAAAGAAAGGTATTATAGTCATAAAAGATTGGTGGTTATCCAAAACTTGTTTATTCATAATTATACTTCTCAAAACTGGATACATAATTTATGAATTGTTTCATTAATGTGTCCTTAGATACTGAGTAAGTTTATACCATGGACAACAATATTCCAGTATTTACAAGCTGTTTAATTAGCTTGTTGTTTTGATATTTTATTTGTGGTAAAAAGTAATGTAAAAAAACTTTTTTTTTTTTTTTCCTTGAATGACATTTCATGTGCTGTCATTTTATCGGAAGCCAAATGGAGGACTATTGATAATGATCTGGAAAGTTCTTAATTAAGCTTAGTTCATCAATTGTTCCTTGGGATATGCCCAATTTTTGTAAAAACTTGTTCTTTTTCAGGTGTTCTTTGTGCACTTAGATATAATATATTTATAAAAGAACATATATAAATATACCTGTAAATACATGTGTGTGTGTATATATATGTATCTATTGGAACCAAACCTTCACTATTCTTCATAGAATATTCTTCCATACAGGAACCTCATTCCTACTTCATGAATAGAAATGCTAAGGGACAAGTGAAAATCCGCATGCAAAACATCAACTATTAGAGTAGTATGCTAATATTTGAATTACAGTTTTTTAAGAAGAAAGGTACTGAACAGAATAAGTCACAATTTCATATCATTTTTTACAGATGAGTAAGGGCTCTGAAATCACAGACATTTCTCTCAAAGGCCGATTCAGTCTGGATTAGTAAAATTTCTCCTGCAATGCCTGGCAGGGGTTTTAGGTGAACAAAACTTCCATGATTTTGGTTTGCCATTTTACTGCTGTTTTTAAAACAACGTTTTGTTTGTAATTACACTGTTAGAATGCATAAGAATTATTTTTGGCATTAACCATCTGCTTGCTTTTTCAAACCAGGTATTAAAGTGAAATTTAGAACCCAGGAACCTGATGGTTTGATTTTTTTCTCTGCATCACCTGGGAATCAAGAGGAATACATTGCACTTCAACTGAGGAGTGGGCGTCCTTACTTTCTTTTTGATCCACAGGTACAACAAAAGACAGGATCCTATAAAAATAGCTTATATTATTTCTTTCAATACTTCTTTACATACTTATCTTTTTTTTTTAAATTATTTAATTGATACAAGTTAACTGGCTCTTCAGAACCCTTAAATAACTGGAAATTTTGGGGAGAGGAACACTGGAACACTAAAGCTTTGCTCATTTTTTATGTTTGCCACAATTCATGACTTTATTTTTGCATTTTTATGGGTTGGGTTTTTTTGTCAGTACCACCAAACACGACTACAGCTTAAAATACCAAGGTTTCAAAGGTGGGCAGAACTAGTTTTTGAATTAGCAAATAAAGGTTGTTTATTTTTTAGTCAATTATTTTTAAGCCTCCCATCTTGAGACTTTGTCTTTTCCTACTGAAATCAGCGTGTTGCCATTAATGTGACGAAAGTAGTCTCTCACTTCTAGTAGTAACGACCATAGCAAAGACATAAATAATGAGGGAAATATTATCAAATAAATTCCACAAAATTAAAAGCAAGGCCACATTCATTGCATTTCTGTTTTGGGTATTTTCCATTTTCTCTGCACCCCAAAACTGGATCTCTTCATGGAATAAAAAAGCATTACAGACTCATTTATATTTCATAAGTATGCAAGAAACTGAGTAATTGTCGGATTTTTCTAATGATATTGGCAGAATGTGGTATCGTACGTATCCATATATGTGCATTCTTTTCGTAAGGTCACCACTGCCTCCGTGCTGCTGGAAGGCCTGGTCGCTCTATCAGCCCTATCTTCTGTCACGCCTCCGTGTCTAATTATGTGATTGGCGTTGTGTCCACTGCTCCGGGGGGTTGAGTAGAAACGCTTACTGGTATGAAATGGTGGGGATTTAGAGGTTTGATGATGCACTGTTAACCTTTGAGCTCTGCCGTGGCCCAGGCACTGGTGCTCCGTGAACACGCAGAGGTGGTGTGCAGCAGTGAAGCTTCTCCTCAGCTCTGGAGAACCTGTAGAGGAGGCATGGTGCTACACGGAGGCTAGCGTGTGTGCGATCCCCATGCTAGGAACCGTTAAATCTGCTCCTGTCCCCAAGATAGAAATTTCTATTATTTTCACAGAATTTACACACATGCTTTACCTTCTTTTCCTTGCTGCACACTGAATCAGTGTGTACTTCAATTTTTGGGACGATGCTTAACATTGTTGTTATTGTTGCCTCATCCACATTTTAATAGGTACTAGTTCTGTTTTATCTCTTTTACACTTACACCTTCACTTTACCGAAAAGGAATTTTTGTTTCCTTTGCAAGATTTTTCTAGGTGTAATAGTTGGATTTTTTTGTTGTTGTTGTTTGTTTTAATGGGAGTGGATATCTTTCAACTAGTATTTTAGTGCTTCAAATAGTACTTCAAGCCCTCCTAGCAGATTTGTACCTTCTGAAGTAGCTTTATGTCAGCTAGGTTGGACTCATTTCCTAGAAAATGTTGTATTTGTTTGGATTCGCGGTATTTGGGGGACAGGGAGGAAGGGGGACAGGTCAGAGTGTGACTGGTTTGGGGCTTTTCCTTTCTTTTTCTTCTTTTTATCCCTTTTTTCCCTGTCTTTTAATTGTCTCGTCCATATTCCGTCCTTAGAGCTTCTCAGTTCAACAATATTTTCAGTAGTTACTATCTTGAATTTTAACAAATTGTTCATGAATATATCTTTGTTTATCTTTGTGTTTCATTTGAATCGGCTTGGGACAGCTCTGTCCCATGCTGATTTTTATGACCATCACTTCCATACTGTTCCCTCCTCTTACAAAGTCTAAAATAGCCTATATTGCTGGTTCAGTGACTTAGGAAAAAAAAAAAACAAAACACTTTCATTCAAAGCATTAAGGAATAGTGTAGGACATGGTTTAGTGGGCATGATGGTGTTGGGTTGACGGTTGGACTTGATGATCTTAGAGGTCTTTTCCAACCTTAATGATTCTATGATTCTATAGGTCTTAACATTTGATTTACTATAGATATATCTTGAAAGCTAATATTTTTTAATTTCTCATGAATAACGTGGAAAAGATTCCTGTGCCTTCTCAGATTCAGAAGTAGGGAACTGTGGCCTACATCAATATAATTCTTTTAGTATCTTTTTCTAAAACTTTTACCTGTGAAAATTCAGTTATAAAAATTTTTCAGTCTTCTGTATCGTTAATATGCTTACTACCTTTACCTTTGTTTCTATGTTTTCTACATCGTTTGTTTCTTTTTTCTTTCTGCCATTATTTGCTATTCCTATCCTATAACGTCCGGTATCGTGTTCTTTAGCAGCATTTCTTAATTCTTCATTTGTGCATCACAGTTTGCATTAGTGTGGAAATGCTTTAGTTACTTATTATATCATGTGGTTTCTTAACCAGGTTATATGCATTGTTTTCTCTAATTATGGTTGTGGCATCTATGATAAGCATTTATGGCCCTGCCTCTGTGCTCTTCTCTTAAAAACTGCAAAAATTCTTTTTGATGACAACTGTGTCTCTGCTGCTCTTTATCTAGAGCAGTGTGGTGTAATATTCTGTGCTCCCTTCCAGCTGTGTCCTGTTGCAGGTTAATTATTTTTACCCTTAGTCCTTTCAGGATTCTGGTATGTATCTCTGCTCATGATCAGCAGCGCGTTTTCTCTTTGTTGTATCTGCTCTGGGGATAGTCCTGCCAAGTCGTCTTAGCGGGGAGTCTTAAGCAGCCTAACTTCTTCCTTCTCTTAGTGCTAATTTCAAATCCTTTTCTTCCTGTCCATTCATACTTCTCTCAACTTTATGTACACCACCATTCATTTAGCTGTTGTCTGACGATCTCTTTTGTCTCCCTTTTGTGTTGTCTAGCTGCTCATATTTTCCTTCCGTATTGTTTTATTGTCATTCTTTGCAGGTTTCTACTCACGGTCCAGGAAGCATGAGTTTTTTACTAACAGATGTCTTCCTCAGTCTTGTCTGCATAATCAAATTGTTCCATAGACCTTCCTCCAAACTCTATGTGTCTGCAAACCTTCAGCTGTCCGTGGAGTTTCTTCTCATCATAATGGCTTTAAATCCACCCCTGAACTACACAATCAACTCTAGCTAAATTTATAGTTATCTTTCAGTGGCTACAGGTCATTTGTTCTACCTTTTTCCCAGGGAAGCACTGAATATTTTATACAAAGTGAAATCACTAACAGTGGAAATTTAAGGCCAATCTGGAGCACCATTTTCCTTAGTGATTAGCACAGTCTTCTGAGGGCAGAGTATCGGGATTCTTCTCACAATATGGAGTGAACTGAATCCAGCTCTGCCATTTTAGAAGATGGTCCATTTACTAAACTTTACAGAAAAAAGGAGGAACACTCATTACTTTTCTTGTTGCCTTGCCTGTGGTTTGTGCAGAGGCCGAAGTAGTAGGCACAGTCTGAGGGTGAATTTTTACTCCCAAAAAAAGGAGGATGGAGAATACCTGGCTATGAATCCCCACTATATCTTGCTGCTTGGCCTTGGCAAAACTTCAGTACTTGTTCACCTTCTCAGTTGTAGGAGTTTGGGCACTGAAAGAACTTGACTGGGGGAAGTGTAGTTGCATTCAGACTTTGGCACCTAGACAGTATCTTTGAGGATCCATATTTGTGATGCTTCTACATATTTTCATGAGTGTAATCTTCAGCATGAAGAGCCACAAAGATTCATATTTACTTAGTTATTACTGAGAGCTACTAAATATTAAGACTTATTGTGTGGCTCGGCAAAATAATCCAGATTTGGTTCCCTATGTGTGATTTCCAAAACGCATAACAGGCCATTTCACAACAGGATATTTGAATATGATCACAGAGTCACTCAAGTAGTTCTGAATAAAATATCATACAGAGGCCTCCAGTGCAGCGCATGCTGAACCCTGAACACCGTCTTTTTTTTTTCTTTTTTTTTCCCCCTGAAATTAGGCACAGGTTAGCACATATGGTTGTGTGGTCCCAGATTGAATTGATTACAAATAAATGTGGTTTCTGATGTATAAAACTGTTAATGCTCTAGACTGTTGCCAAACATAATATGAAGAACCACTTATTCAGGCACCTGATCTTTAGAATGCAGCATCGTTTGTAACAATTTTAACGCTAACTAAGTACACTTTGATGAGACAGCATTTAATAAAATGCTCATTAATTTCATCATTAGCAAGGGTATGCTAAGAAGTAAGCCAGTTTCTTATGTCACGCCCAATTAGCATCCCATGCTAGTAATCCCATTAGTATTGTTGAATTCACTAATGGAAAAACTAATGGGCATGCTACCAGGGCACATTAATTGGGCATGACACCAGTTCTGGTTTTAATTATTAAACTACGATAATGAAATGTGTGTTTGTAAAATATTAAAATGTTGAAATAGGAGAGAAGACAATAAAAAATAGTATATGAAGAAGTGCACATTAGTATGTAAGGATATATAGCTTTGTATTGTTATCATGGGACAGAGGGCTGCTGTACAAACCGCCTCAGTACCAAGATGTTGGCTGAATGGAGAAGGAAACATGCTGTAAATATTAATGGAAAATTATTTTTTCAGTAATCGTGTACATATGTACGCATCCTATATGTTTCCATATATAAGATACACAGTGATAGTCCCCAATTAAAAATGTACTGTAAAATGTAGTAATTATATATCTATAATAATTACCAATCTATACACTGACAAGCAATTCTAATAGATGCATATCACTAAAGGTAGAATACTAAATTTTAACAAGACCTTTTTAGTATTAATCACAATAGGTAGTTGTTTTTATCAACAGGTTTTCTTCATATGCATAACTCTAAGGTCCTTGAGCCGGAAAGAGTACTAGAAGATCTGGAAAAAAAAAATTGGAACTGTTTGGTGTACTACTGCAAAGTAACAAGCTAGACCCCCAAATTATAAGGAATCTTTTATTTGTCTTTTACATATTTTTTGGAAATTGTTTTTTTGAAACCTATCTTAAGCCATGAAGTAACTGCAGAGCTCGTGATGCTTTAATATTATGTAGTGCCTATGCAAAGAAATGTTTTTCTGTTCAGTAGTTGCCTGCTACGTAGGACAATTCTATTTTGTGAATTCAACAGAATAACTTCGAGTTCCCACATAGTTCAAGTATGGTATAAGGTCCTGAGACAATATTACGGGAATTATTGGGAAGTTAGAAGACTATTTGGATATAAATCTCAGGAAAATTCTTGAAATACATTGATTTTATTTTTATTGCATCATTATATGAATTTAATAGGCTATTTTGGTTGTTTACAGTCTTGAGATTTTGGTTTGGCAACAGCATCTGTTATATTCCTCTTACTCAGCAATTCAGAAAAGATTTCTCTGCATTTGGTCATGGATGTCTCTAAATTCATTCCCTCATATCATTATATTTTTTGTTTTAATAAAACCAGGTAAAAATTATAGTTAAATTTAATAACATTTTTACAAGCATCCCTTGTATGGTAAAAACATCCTCAATAACTACCTTCTTTTTTTTTTTTTTCCTGAATCTTTTCGTGTATGACCTTTTCCTTCATAAATGTGTTATACTCTCTCACCTAAAAATTCAAGTCCCTTTGATACCAGGTTAACAGGGACAGAACATATATCTTCATACTGTCCTACAAATAAACCTCTTTTTTGGGTCCCTTCCTGTAGACAGGCACTGCAGCCAACAATCCTGATATGCAGTTGCTTTCTGTGGATGGCACATTGAATCATGGCCATCAAACTTTACAACCACAGCAATCCATGAAGTAGTTAAATAGAGACTTCATTTAAAAAAAAAAAAAAAAAAAAAATCTGAGTGACATGACCCTCAGTAATTTGTGCCTCATCCTCATCTTTATCAGGGGAACTACACAGGGTTTTCTATTTTTAATAGAAACTGAACTGGATCCTTGATCCCTCATTTATTATTTGAGAAGGTTAATTTAGTGGGGAAATCAGTCCTAAACATCATTCAGTATTCTGAAAGAAGTTAAACAGAGGACTTTTGTCTTTATTTTTAGATGTTACATACCACAGAGTGGTATGAAGAGTAAGGTATAATTCTAAATCTTACCTTCATAATATTCTAAATCAGATTCTTCTGTTAATAAAAAGGGATCTGCGGTAGCAGTCACTCCAACTAATGATGGTGGAAAAGAATACAACGATAACAGTTGGCACCAAATAATTGCTACGAGAATTCAAGCACTGGGAAACATCACAGTGGATGGGCAGTACACAGGTAATCAATCCAGTTCCATTTTGCTTTATTTGGGTATTACTCAGGGTGTTGCTCACTTGCTTACTTTTCCACTGCCCGTCTTCATCCATACAGCAAAAAATTCACTCACTTTTCTGACAAAATCACTACTGTTTTGTCCATGCATCTGAGGTATCTGTCCACTGTGAATCTTTGGTAATTTAGTACTAAGTGTGAGGGGTTTGTCTTTTTGTGCTTGTGACTCTATGGTTGTGTTAATATTCTTTTGTAAAATAGAGTTGTAAATATTTCCAGGATATGTATGGGCAAGTATTAGGCAAGTATTTCTCAAATGTCAATATTCTGTTATTGAGTTGAAAATCTGTCGAAAGCATTGAACACAAGAATAATGATCTGTTTTGTTCAGGTTCTTCCTTAGCAACTAGTGGCAGTACCATTATTGGAGAGAACATGGGAATTTTTGTTGGAGGACTTCCACAGGGTTATACTATTGTAAGAAAGGATGTAGGTGAGTATGATTGTGGTCTGTATAATATCACAAGTCCTATACAGCAGCACTGAGTTAACTGCCTTTGCAGTACCATAGGCTGTACTGACATTGTGTCAGAAACATGAGGACAGTACTGAATTTGCATAATTTTTTACATAATTGTTTTAACCAAAAGTAAGTTTCTCCAATTTTATCTTTTGGGATAGATTGAAATATCTATATAGCTGATTTCATCAGCAGTAAAGCAGCGTATGAGGTCTGTGTACATTTTAATGAATTTTATACACACAACTGGTATGCATGTGAAATTTATGGGTCTGTTTTACCCACAGTAATGTTAGAGTCCCAAATTCTTTTCCAAAGTACACATACAAATTGTTTTTATTAGCTTAAGCACAGGGTTAAGCATCCCACCTGGATGCAGGGATACAACATGCTGGCCTTTTCTGGTGTGAGTTTTGATCCTTCAAGGATTGTTGCATTGAACTCAGTGGTGTATGAATATATCTGTATTCTACAGCTATATTTATGTGGAGCTGGATTGTAGCTGGCTTCCAGAAGAATCAATAAACATATGTCTTCATGTGTAAACTTGGTATATATACCAACTGTATATTCTACTAGCAGATAACAGAGGTGACTGCATACAAAACCAGTATACAATCAGCTGTTCTCAGTGGATTTGTATCCAGGCTTTTATTGTTTTCTGTCAACCTGAAAGCTAAATCGTTTGTATTAAGTTTGTATTTCCACCACTGATAAGGACGTGAAATCTAGTTGATGACTTGATGTGATGTACACTAGACTACAACTTCCTCTATCCTTCTTTGTGTCACTTTACTAAAAACAGAAATACGTGCACGTGTTCTTCTAAAACTGTGGTTCATAAAAAAATCTAGGATGCCTCCCTCAAAAACCTCAGCTAAATAGTCAAAATGAGACTGACTATAAATACCATTCAAGAGAACACCATCTGCTTTATATTTTGTCCCCAGTAAAGAAAAAGAGATAGCAGCCATGAATCGCTATTTTTTTATCCAAACAAGAAAAGAAGAACTTCCCGATGAAGCTTCTAAACGTGTATTCATCTGCCTTAGCTTTTGCAACGCTGTTTCTTCGTACTCAGCAGATGCATGCCTTTCTTCACTATTATTGTTTTGTTTAAAGAGAGTAAACATGAAAACTTGCCTTGGAATCTTCATGGAGTAGATTTACGCTGTTGATTTGAAAGTACGTGTATGCAAAATCTCAAAAGTTTAGTATTTTCCAGCTACATAGCAGTAGCTGCTGCCTTTAGTGATTAGACCCATGCAGAAATCTGGATTTAGCTTGGAGACCAGCTTTATGAAGTGATTGATGGCTGGTTATCAATGCACACATGGACATGTATGATAGGGTGAGCATGTATAAAACATATTAATCCTTGCGTTTAGCTGCAGGTGATTGGCTTAAAAAAATTATTTTCCTTTTTTGCAGGAATGAAGATGATAGTCCAGAAAGGATTTGTGGGGTGTCTTAGTGACATATTTTTGAAAAAAGTGCATACTCCCTATGAAAACTGGGAATCTTTGAACTGGCAGGATGCTGAAGAGCAAAACAATGTCTATCATATTTGGGAAGGATGCCCCATTGTCCTCTCAGAAGGAGCACATTTTCTAGGCAAAGGTAGTTTGCTGTACTGTTGCACTAGCCAAGTATGTTCTTGATATATAAAAGATGATCATATCAAAAGTATTGTAGTGATCTGCTTTTCAAAGCAGTTTTAATTATATAGCATTATTTTTGAATGGTGTAAAATTTGGTTTCTGGGTTTACAGAAGACTACCGCATGAAAGAGTGCAGGCAGGTGCTGCTCCTGTAACTGTATGCAGATTTCATATGCCTGTAAAAGGTGAAGTTTCACTTTTGAAGAGACACAGATGCCTATAACGTATCAAAAAAATGCCAGGTAGCAAAATTTAGGACATTGCACCAGTTTGGTTTCTTGCAGTACCTTATGAATAACTGTCCTTTACAAAGCTGAGAGATAAAGTTGTAAATCTTAATCTTGAAACCTCAGAGTTCTTCATGTCAATGTAGAAAGTAGCACCTAGATTTTTGCTTTTGTTTTCTTGAACCTATTTATGTAGGTATTTGATTTAACTTATGCGTGTATTCTCTTTCTTTCAAGGGTTCCTGGAACTGCATTCAGGTGTTTTCAGTGGTGGACTGGAATTTGAGATCTCATTCAAATTTAGAACAGATCAACTGAATGGATTGCTTTTGTTTGTTTACAATAAAGATGGCCCAGATTATCTTGCAGTAAGTTCAGAAATATAAATACCTATATTCAGATATGACCTGTGAGTTTTGTCTACTAAGATATGTCCAGCATTTAAAGAAATTTCAAACCATAAGTTATTTTTGTTTTACTTATTTTGAAATGCTGTGCACAGCAAAGTGTATGGGGAGAAAAAGACTCCAACAAATGCTTAGAATAAGTTACCTGTGTTATTTATATAATAAATAAGAAAGATATCAATATATGAAAAGCAGAATTATTCCCTTTACTAGATTAGAAGTGATTAGAAGAGAGAATAAAAGATGTGTATTTAAAGCTTTTGGCTTATTTCTGGGGAAGTATAGAGTTACCCAGTTCCCAGTTCTCATACTGGAACAAAATCAATTAAATTGTAAATCAAAAAGTTCATGACGGAAATTGTCCGGTATCCTAATAAAGCTTTCTCTTTAAGGTATATGTATTTTTTATAATCAATACGATTTCTTCATTTTGATTTGACACATAAGGATTGTCATATAGGCAGAAATTAGTGGTCCAGCTTAATCCCATCTCATCCCTATCACTGTTTTCCCAACACTGTAGAGGAAGCTGCACAAATCCTCTATTAGGCAGATTTGTGAGATAATGCCTATGAACTTTCTTTTTGGTGTCTGTTAAATAAGACTGTTTTATGCTCAGAAGTACTTGTGCTTCCATCTTTTCCAGGATTTTGTTTAACGCTGAATGTGTGTGTTGCAGTTTTTCTATTTTTTTTCTTTTAATTAGTTACGTGGCTCTGGATTTTCATATTTTTCTTCCCCCAAGGATTTTGAATGCAATTAGACTGTGGTCACCATTGCTTAGTGGGTCAACTATAGTTACTACTTGCACCAACTAGTAGGTATTATATTGAAAGTAATATATCTTTTCAGTTAGTTCAAGAAACAATCTCTTACATTTAGAGATTTTTGAGTGTATTGTTACTCTTTATGACCTAATCTGCCCTTCTGCATTTTTATTGAATTTCGTTAATTTATTTATTTATTATAATGCAGCTGTTTTGCTAATGGCTGTCATGTCACAGCCTGTTTTATTGCAGGGCATTGTATCTAATGTGCCTTTTCTTATAAACTTCTGACCTAAAACATATAAATATATTTTTCTCCTTTTCAGGTCAACTAGAACTTACTCTATATTTACTTTGTATATTACTGACTTTTCCAGCAGATAATTTTTTCCTGGATTTTGAGTTCTGCTAGACTTGATTGCTTCCTTTTTTCAAGCAGCCTTAGTTCAAAAATTATAATGAGTTCCAATAACAAGTCTTGCTAATTACATGTTATTACTTTAGTTTTGCCCTCAAATAATGACCAAGATCATGAGCTAACAGCATAAGATGCTATACATACACTGTATACACACTGTCCCACCCAAAAAAGACTTCTATGTGTGTAATTCACAGTACAGGGGCACTATTTACATGAATGGTATTCACAAGGACAAACATGGGGCTTGGGTTCTTCTGGAGATTCTTGTGGTATGTGATCCTTGTTTCCTTTCTATTGCTCTGTGGAAGATTAACAAATATGAGGAAATAGCTTCCGACTGTAAAGGAAAACGGGGACTTACTAAATTGAAAGTGCAGTCAAAAGCACAAAGTAGTTAGACAAAACACTTTCCTTCTCTACTCATATTTCCAGATTTTTGGCGGTTTTATATTTATGTTATTTTTAGCACTGAAGACTGTGATTAGATAATTTTCTTAGTGTTTGTCCTAAGTCAAGCAAAATTTTTTTTATCTCACTTCACTCCTGACCTCAACATTTCCATAGCTTTAAGATGAGGAATTTCAGGGAGGATGAGTATACGTGTGCTTTTCCAACCCTTGCAGCTTTGTGTTCTACACATACATAATGACGACAGAAGGGTTTTCCATACACTTGAGCTCACAAAAAAAAGGTTAATAGAAAGTGAAAATGAGGTGTGTAGCATGTTGCGCATGAGTTACGATGTCTTTGTTAGGAGCTTTGGTCAGGAGACACTTGCACTGCAAAATATATTAGAAGCTATACCACTTATCCTGAGTGCCAATGTAAGATGGTATTCCCTGACCCTTCCCTTTGCATAGGTCATAGCTCTCTTATTAGCTTTGTAGTTTTGGAATGACTAAACTAGACACATGGCTGGCCTGCTACCAAATGGCCAAAGACTCTGTCTTGTCTTCTGCCCAAGACAAAATTATGTCCTAGAAAGATGCTCTCTGTAAAGGTCACTTCTTCCATGACTTCCATGCCCTGAGAATTAACTCAAGCTGGAGAGGTCAATCTGATTCTCTTTGGATCCAGGCACAATAATTATAAGCAAACTGTGACCAGATAAACTAGTCTGAATCACTAGCTCTCACTCTGGCATGTGTTTCCTCATGAGTTTGTGACTGAAAGAAGGTACTGTGACTGCTGATAGAGTTTGCATTACTGATTTTAATGCTGACCACTTCAACAGCAGTGAAAGCCTAAGCACTGCCAATCTTATGTGCGACAGAGGCACCAGCTGCCAAGACATTGTAGCTGATCTTGAATTCAAGAGCTGATTTGCTTCTGCAAAGCTACAGAGTAAGGAAGAAGTTCTGCAGGAACTTTTTCAAAAGAATTGCACTTAAGTAGCTGCATGAAGTAAAATAACCAGTGTTTGAGATGAAAGTGTTACCTATGATGGAGCTAAGGAGGGTGTGAAGTAAGTGTTTTGGGGACTCAAAGTAGAAATACTTTCATTAGCAAAGAAGGGACTGGTACTCATGTGGAACTTGTGATGGTGATATTCCTATTGGTCACCAGTGATTTATCTCTGTCTGGTGTGAGGAAGAGATTCCTATTCCCTTTCCATTAAAGAATGACTGATTCTAAGGAGGCTATTGAGGGGTCTGTGTTTGTGCCTCTACCGTCTGGCTGACCAGTCGGAACAGGGCTGGTACGAGTACAGAATATCTCTTTAACCTTACTGATTTTGAACTGGAAATACTGGTTCAACATCAGTAGCACGTACTTTTTCTTTCAAAGGGCTCACAAACTGACTGTCATTGCCAAGTTCTTTCAAGTCTGTTGCTTGTCTCTGCCGATACCCCTGCATCTCAGGATGACTTCCCAGTTCAAAGGAGATAAAGCCATAATCAGTCTTGTAGCTCAACATTGGTTGAGGCCGTTTTGGATGGCAGGCCCTATCCTATCTGAGTTTTGTTTCTCAGAGCTATGGCTGGATATTCCTTTCATCTTCAAAATCATATGTTTATAGGCAGATTGAGTGAGATAGGGACTGCAGAGAAGTAAAATAAAGAAGCACAGTAATTTAGGTTGAAGGGACCTTTTGAAGTAATTTATTCCAAATCTCCACTAAAAGCAGGGCCAATTTAGTTAGATAAGGTTGCTCCAGGCATTTTATGTTTGAGTATTGTGCATCTCTCTACAGATGGACAGTCCGCAGCTGCTCAAATTCTACAGCTTGTTCCAATCTTTGACCATCCTCATTATTAAAAAAAAAAAATAATAATCCTGATATCTAACTGTGATTTCTCTTGTTACAATTTGTCTTTTGCCTCTCATCCTTTCACTGTGCACCTCCGAGAAGAGTCTGGGTCTGTCTTTTCAATATCCTCCCATAAGGTAGTTGAACAGTCAAGTTCTCATCCTGCTTACTCTTAAGACTGAACAAACCCCTCAGCTTCAACTCATACTCGACCAACTTGGTGTCCCTCCACTAGATTCACTCCAGTGTGCCAATATCTTTCATATTCTGGAGTGTCCACAACTGGACATAGTAGTTCAGATGTAGTCTTACACATGATGAATAGAGGGGAAGAATCCTTGGACCCACTGCCTGCCTTGTTTCTAATACAGCCCAGTGCATGTTGGCCTTCATCATTTTAAGGGTACATTGCTGACCAGTGTTCCATTTGTAATCCATCTTGACCCTCAGTCCTTTTCTTCAAAGCTGCTTTCTATGTCTAGAATACCAGTGGCAGCCCCCTGTGCTAACGACTGCAAACTTGCTGAGAGTATACCCCATCCTATTGCCCAGGTCATTAATAAAATTTTTAATCAGAATTGGTCCCTGCATCAATCTCAGAGAGATGCCACAACCTGCTGGTGGGCCTGTAGAAGCTCTTCTTGCCCCTCATGTCCTCTTCCAGATTCAGGCTAAGCTTTGGCTTTCCTAATTCCAACCTTACATGCTCAGATATATCAAAATAAGAATTGTGTGCATAGAGAACAGTATTAATAAAATTTTGCAGTGGTGCTTAATATTTGTACCCCAAATTCTGAAAAGCAAGTATGCTTTTAAGCATTAAACTGAGAACCTGCTTAGGTTTAGAGCTGTGATAATAATGCTCTTGTTCTGTTGAGAGATGGCAACTAAGATGTCTGGCAGAAAATAAGATGATCTTCATGCATTTTTGGTTTAAAGTAATAATATATTTTCCAGGGACAGATTAACAATCAAGCATTTTTTTAAATTGGTCCCAGAATTTTATCTAAAGCAAACAATTTATCTGTTATTTTTCTGAACCTATGCTCAGTACCAGAGAGAATGCTAGATGTATGCGGGACTTCGGGGTTTTTTTTTTTATCTTCACCATGCAGAGCGGATCAAAGTGAACAGTGGTCCTATCTTTAGCTGCACTTGGGCATTCTAAATGTCAGTCCAGGTCATCACAAAAAGCACAAGCATCATTCTCTGCCTGCTTTAAGTCTATGCCAAGATGAGTAAATTGGAAGAGGGGTTGCTGAGTAGTGACCCTATGTCAAACACCATGTCCTCTCTCCAGTTTCCAGGTCTGGCAGACTTGCTGGCATACTACTGTAGACATGCAGCTGAAGTGCTTTTTTCACACCAGCACAGTGTGCTCCATATTAATTCTCATCAGTGAAGAAAAATGGTGTTTTGTCCAATGGACTGTTTTTTCAAGCTATACTCATCAGCACTGAAGCCATGATCTGTCCTTCACTTGTATTGTAGAGTCCTTAGCTACAAAGGGCTATGAACTCATGGAAATAGGAAAAGTTGTGGTTCCAAAGAAACAAATAAACAAAATCCCTCTGTCTCATTAGCAAGAAGTCAGTGTGCACACTGAGACAGGACCTGTATTGCCCATGACATCTCAAGTACTGAGTTCTTTCTTCAGTTGGGCTTTCTGTTAAGGAAATACAATCCAATTACAAATACTGCAATATTCATATTATCAGTAACCTAAATATGTCAGTTTGTCAATAAGGTGAATAAGCATTTATATTAAATCTGTAGTTTTTATTTCACTTAATAAGATTTTGGCGTGGAACAGTAAGGCCTTTTTGTGAACCTATCCATATTTTTCAACCACCAGTTCATCACCTGAGTGTTTAGTGCTCTATACCTGCCAATTTACAGTCTCAGCCCACTTGTGTTCCATTCAGTTAAGATGAAGAGTCTTGCAGTAAAGCATTTGGAAACTTCTGCAGTGAAAATTTAAGTAAAATGTATTTCTATTAGAGAATTGGCAGATTAATCTCAAAAAGCACATACAAAAACAATTATTTTCTTACAAGATTTAGAAGAATAAGGATGAAATACAGAATCAATGTATGCTGGAAAAATTGGAAATTGAGTTCACCAGCCAATTAAAAAGATCTTAATCAGGTCTGACATTTCATTTCCTTATTATCTTGTTACATTCTTCCAAAAAATGAATTGATAGATAAAATACTGTTTTCTCATTCTCAAAAAAAGCAAAACAGTCCTGGTTCATTGTCTTTTCTTTTTACTTAGTTACATTAGTGCCAAAGCCAGTTGTCAAAAAGTGAGAATATGTTTTCCTACATTCTGAATTAACTGATACACTGTATTTAGCATGTTTTGTGTAAACAATTTTATTGTAATTTTTGCTATCCTGAAGATAAAAAATATCCTGTTCATTGACCTTGTTCATTGACTCCCTTGATTATTTTTTTAAAATAACCGTGTCTGTTGTTGCTGTGTATGTGATGTCTCTTTCAAAATCTTTTTTCTGTTTTAAAATATATAGATTGAACTGAAAAGTGGAATATTAAACATCTTTTTAAAAACTGGCGTTGTCTTTACACAAGTGGATCTCTGGTTAGGACTGTCTTATTGTGATGGAAAGTGGAACAAAGTCACAGTGAACAAGGAGGGCTCCGTAGTTTCAGCAAGTATGAATGAACTGAGAGAGCAGACGCTCGAATCCCGTGTTCAGCAGCTGAAAGTAAACTCACCTGTCTACGTAGGAGGAATCCCACCTGAGATTCAGAATTTTTATAAAGAACTGGGGTTAGAACAAGGTAAGATGACACCAAGAAGAAAGTATGTTTTTCAAAAACTTGTCATACACAAGGTGGACATTCTGCTGCTGGTGGTGTAAATTCATGAATATGTAACATGAATTTTTCCTCCCACCCATTGTTGCTTTAACTACCAGATATCCCTACCCATCTAGCTTTACTTAGTCCTGATCCTTCTGTAATGCTATAAAAATTCTTCCAACCCAGTGATATCTGAAACAATCTAACTCATAGGAGAGGAACTGGAGAGTAGCAAATGGTAATCTTAGATGCCCAACCAGAAGACCTCAAATCTTCACCAGAGAAAGCCAGTTCAGATAAACTTGTTTCACTTGGTCAACTTGTGTCACTCGCAGATCTGGAGTACAAAACCAGTGGAAGACAGTAAACATAGCTTAAATCACTGTAATGAGGCTGCCACATGGAAGAATTGTTAGGAGTTTATTAGTTCTTTTTTAGGCGATACTGATTCTGGTCTAAAAAATTAAGTGAGTATAAACCCCTGAATTTGGATTTTGTCTATGTTACCATGATATTTTCCATGTTATCAGGATGATCATGTTTTTAGCCATCACTGTGACCCTTCTGTTCTGGAACAGGTCAAATTTCTAGGGAAAAGAGAGAAGCATTAATTACAACCTGATACTAATGGCCTCCATGATAGGATCTACTCTATGAAATGTAGTCAAAAAGTGTCTATTAAACTACCTCTGTTTGCAGTTTAGGTGTGTTTTTTCATTACTTACGAAGCTATTAATCAGTCATGGTGTATTTGTCAGGTAATGTGGGCAAATAAGTAGCAGTCAGTAAGTGATTAGTGGGGAATCTAGTAAGTGGCTTTGAATGCATGAGCTCACATTGAATGCATGCATTCAAGCAAGTTCTGCAGAGCTCCATTGAAGCCTTGTGATTTCACAGCTATAGAATAGTTTGAATCAAATCCATGCACTGGCATTCACAAATAGCTGAAAGATATTGTTTTAAGTATTCTTTCAGCTGTAGGTATCACATATATTATAATCTTCCTTCAGTTTCTGTGTGCGTAATTTTTATGGCCCAAAACAGCTAGCCAGTTGTACCCTGTCAGTGTTGCCTCGAAGCAGATGGTAGTAGCCTCGTGAGTGGATGCATTTGCAACTCCTGCAGCAAAGAGATCTATGAACAAAGATTCTAGGGCAAAATAACATCTAAAGTGAATGTCTGAAGTGCATATTGAGGCACATCAATAAACATTACTTTTTTCACCAAGCCTCCTCAGCATGCCGCAAAATAAGATGGCGGCTGTGAATTTATATTCAAAGTGTCTGAAGATAAAAACATTCTTGTGTGTTCCTATATGTAGATTTAGATGAGCAAGATTAGGCATTACAGCTTTGAAACATACTTTTATTTAGGACTACCATGATGTAATGGTATGAAAATAGAATATGGAGACCTTCCCAGTTAATAAATATTTACAAAAGGTTTTCTCAATGAGTGGCTGCTTGGTGGTTAATTTTGGATAAAGGAATATTGTTTTGTTTACAGCAAATAAGGGATAAATATCCTTCTCCTCCCACCCCACCTCCATGTCAGTTACAACTTTATTTTAAGAAATTTCAGCTAGAGTCTGTGGGCCTTTGCATGACCCATCACATGCCCTCCTGAGAGGTCAAGATGGAGCGGGGCTGGCAGGAATATTTGTGAGAATTTGTACTGTCATTACTTATTCTGCAGCTACCTGAGAGTAAACAGGGTTACTTGGCTGACGTCAGTCAGAAATCTTCAAATAATGATAAATGCAGCTAAGAAGATACTAAAAATAATGCATTAAAATAGGTTATTTGCATCTCATCGCAAATTAAACAACAGTTCATTTTGCCTAATGATTAAGATGCCTGTGCGGACTGGGACTAATTCTTTCCTCTGCCACAGACTGCCTAAGAAACTGAGCAGATTGCTGTGGAGGAGGAGTTGAGCTTATATTAGGATCTATTCATTTTAAGGAGCAGTTTGTCTAAATTCCTAGTGTTGTGGCGAGAGAAGGTGTTTTAGAGGATGATTCAAAATGGGTGTCCACCTTCAGTGCCCCTTTCTTTTTGTATGAACTATGTATGGATATTGGATTCTCAGATCGGGTGGCTAAGTGCAAATACTACTCTGATCTGCCATCTTGCAGTAATAAAGGCAGTAAAAGTCCGTAAGATATAAATACGGTGCTTTCACAAAGCTACAGAAGAGCACTGATCTATGAGAGGCTGATTTTTAATTTACAAAGTTAATTCTTCAATGAATTGAAGTTTTCAGTTTGGTTACTGTTTACTTTGGTTTTACGTTAAACACCAATCACTGTACTTCACTCAGATCTGAGAACTATTTTGTATTAATTTATTAATTTCTTTGTAAATTAAGTCATAGAAGTATAAAGAAATTTTAACAACTGCATCCTGAAATTTTGTAGTGGTGTTTTTACTGCAAGTTACTAATTTAACATATTTGTAATGTTGATAGGAATGTTACACATTCACACAGAGAAATATATATACGTATATATAGAAATAAATACAAAATGAGGTTACTTAATTTTTTTCTCATAAATGAACAGTTTAGAGTTATGTTTCTAGAGTATGTTTGTAAACAGCATACCAATTATATCCCCATTAGGATAAACTGATGCACCTCCGTGAACTCCTGAAGTTAATTATATTTTTAACCTAGATATTCTTCTCAATTTGAGGAAGCGTGTATATTAACAAAATATTAGCAAGCAGCAGAAAGCTGATCTTCAAATTCAGAATCACTTTTATGGTAATAATTTTAAAGAGAGAAGTGACAGAAGAGAAAACAGAAATCCATTTCCTCGTGGAATGGAATTGATAACAATGAAAGTAGTTCAATAAGGCAGGAACTCAACACTAGAATACAAGGAATTTTTACCAGCTTAGTATCTTGAAAGGGGGGACTGAATGTCATGTTGGAAGTTAACATATTCACATTACGGTCTTTAATGCTGAAAATATAGAATTGAAAAGAGCAAAAAAGATTCTTAATTAATGACTGAAGCTTTTTATGTGATACTAATCCCTTACTGTTTGCTAGGTTTCGGTGGTTGCATGAAGGATGTTAAATTTACACGAGGTGCTGTCGTTAACTTGGCATCTGTGTCCAGCAGTGCTGTCAGAGTCAATCTGGACGGATGCCTATCAACTGACAGTGCTGTTAACTGCAGGGGAAATGACTCCATCCTAGTATACCGAGGAAGAGAGCAGAGTGTTTATGAGAGTGCCCTACAACCATTTACAGGTAACACGTTGGTTCCTTAAAAGAAATGCATCATTTTTATTTCGTTATGTGTTAAAGTACTACCCTGTTCAGTGGTTTTTGTTTGTTTGTTTTTCTCCTCTCCTCTATCCTTCTCTGTGTTCTTTGAAGAATACCTTTACAGGGTGGTTGCCTCAAATGAAGGAGGATCAGTATCTAGTGTATGGACCCGTGTTCGTACAAGAGAATCAGGTAAATATAATTTAAGGCTTACTTATTCCCATTTTTCATTAGCTATCTAATGTCGGGTTGGAGAAAATCCCACCACAGTTTTGAGTAGTGTAAGTTGCAGAGTGTTTCTGAAGGAGCAAAACTGCTTAATGCTTTGAATAGGTACCAAATTACTGTCTTCAGCTATGGAGTGTTCAGGCAAGTGTTTTCCACACATAATTGAAGGTCTTTCCCAAATATATATTAGATTATGTAATTGTGTGAGAGCATAGGATGTGAAAGGATTGAACTGCAGTGACTAAGAACAGCCATGCATCTAGGTATGTTCATACACGCACATCTAAACTCTACCTGAGCCTGCTGCAGTAAGTAAATCTGTATTTTCCTATGTGTAACTTAGTGATACAAAATCAAGTGTAGAGAAAGGAGAGATACTGGGACAGCGGGCACAAGCAGTGGAAGATAGGAGACCATGTAGTTGTTAGGGAGAAGAGGGTCTTGTGAAAGTTTTTCTTTACATTACCAGCATATGGGTATGCTGCTCAGTGCTGCTGAATGAAGATTCTTTTAACAAGTAGCCCATAGATCGTGTGTGAGAATGTGTTAATATTTAACACAGAAAAGCCGTGTGTTTTTGTGGAGAGGGTTTCAAAGTAGGAACATAACACCTGCTGAGCCTTAAAGATCAAATTTTTCATATGTTTTATTGAAGAAAATTTAAAGGACCTTTCCTTTTCTGTTCAGTGTTTTTGCAAACTTTATTGAGCCAGCAACTTTTTGAAGATTTACAGTTCTGCATGTTTTATTTAACCACCTTTCCCTCTTCTGTAAATTGAAGCCTAATTGCATTCCATCAATGCAGAGAATTCTTTTGATGCAAGGTATTCAATGTATGATCTTAAAAAAAGATGATACCTGCTTAAATATTGGACTTGCAAATGCATTCTTCTGTAACTTACTGTCATTATTTTGTGTACCATCCAGAAGAGAGAAAATACATGCATATTTTCATATCAACTTTCTGATGACTGTAAGGTTTGCTGTAAATTTATGTTTGCAAGCTGACCACAGCACTGAGCAGCTACATGTTCCCCGGGGTTGGAGAATAATTGCGCTATTTAATTATTTTTGAGTTGGTTTTGTTATGTCCCTTATGAGAAGACCATCTGCTATACAGTACCTTGCCTTGCCCTGTGATACACTTCAGAACTAATAAAATCAATATATTACTGTAGTAACTGAAGCTTTCCTAGAGTATCACATTCGTTCTTTATACAAAAATCACAACTTCTAGGTATTTTTATACCTTGCATTCTGGTACCCTTCTTATAAAAAATAAGGCTGCATTCACATTTAGTGAAGCTAAACAATAAAATTACAAAAAAGAGGTTATTTGATGTTGAGAAAAGCAAATGATCATCAGCAGGGCTAGGGAGTCCACATGCATTTACAGCAAACCCATCATCCATCATCCTGCCATAGTGTTCCTTGGGCCTTTCCTCTGCATCCCTTGTGCAGTCATCTGTAATGAAGTTGTTACTGTCCAGACCTTTACTTGGTATAGTAATATCCAATAAATAGTTAAAGGTTATGGGAAGTGGGATGATTTTTTTTTTTTATTAGCAACTGTATGCATATATAAGCTTGGGTTTCCAGTTCTTTTAAACATTTTCATTTTCCCTTTTTTTTTTTCTTTTTTTCTTTTTATAATATGGAATGATCAGAAGCAAAGGATTTTGCAAAAAGGCCTTACAAATCTCTGCTTTGCCCTGAGGCAGTTGTAGGGCATTGTGAAAATATGAAAATAATTGGAAGAGCTTAAATTTTTTGAAGTACATTTGTAAAGGAGACTGCATGTTTTCAGAAATGTTTCATAGTTGTGGCGTTCTGTGGCTTAGATATCTACCAGAAAAATATCAAACCCTTCTCTGTTGCAATATTGTCTTGCTTCATTCAGTTGTGTGATTATAATGCCTGAACTTCTTAGCTACATACAATCCACCTGCACTCTTTGTGAGTGATGCTTAAATATGTTTGATACATTAAATGTTTTCAGAAAATCTCAACAAGACAAGAAGGAATGTTATGTAGATGGAGTTTTGATGGTTTTGAAATATAGCTTAAACTGAATAGCTCAAGACGTGCAGTCATATTAAATCAATGCTGAAAAGTTACAACTCTAATAAATTGTATTTATGCTAATGGTTGAGTCTGATTTACTGCAGCCATTAAAAGTGAAGAATAGGGGCAATAGTCTCCTTAGAACTGCCATTTTCTCTATTTTCTATTTTATCCTTCTACAGTTCCACAAAATGTGCCAACTCCCTCAAGAGTTCACAGTATAAATGGTTACAGCATTGGGGTCACCTGGGACAAACCTGCTGGGGTCATAGGTGTAATTGAGAAGTACATTTTGAAAGCATATGAAGAGGATGGTCCCAATGTACCCATCACTAGTGCTGAGCTTGCTGACACTAGTATGCTCACAGGTAAATGTTGTTAAGTACCATTTTTTAGGCACATCTAATAACACGGGATGCTTATACCTCCTTTTGTTGATCTATTAAGTATTACTTGTCTATTTTTGTATATACATAGCATATATAATGTTTGGAAGGGTAGTATTTGGTGTCAGCATCCACATACGTAGCAATGTACTGACTTCAAAGAACAATAGAAATTAAGATACAACTCAAATACTAAAAAGTTTAATTAAAGGTATTCCTTCCCAACCTATTGATGCTTTGGGGGAGGATGCTTTTTTGTGGTTTGTTTGTTTGTTTTTGCTTAGTATATGTGATTCTTTTTCCTCCCCTGTTGATATATCCAGTTCACCTAAATGAACGCTGCATGTGGGTGCCATAAGATACTATTTGACCTGATGTATGAACGCACTTGATATACTTGCCTAATTTTGATCATATAAACCTAACCGATTTCAGTGGGAACTAGCATACACTTATGTTAATCAGATGCTTTGTTTGATGCCATTGGGATGTGGAGGTAGGTTATTATGGAACGAAGGAATTTGGGGCCTTGGGTTTATGGGGTTTGGTCACTGTTGAGCTGTGGGTTGTGGACAGGAGCTATAGGAACCATTGCATTTGTGATGTTTTCTGGAGTCTAGGTCTTTTTACCCATAGGAGGCAGATGTTTTTAGTAAGAAACACTGGACTCTCTGCTACATATAGAACATTTTGGGACCTCTGTTCCTGTCAGGATAGTGTGGATCTGGCTTTCTGCTCTCTATTAACAGAAAGCCTTTGCTGGCTGCGACAGAGTTGCCTGTGAAGGGAGCACATTACCAGCAACAGTCTGAATTATGTTATGACAAAATGGGGCAATAGTTCAAAGTCTTACTTTCATTGTAACAGAATGTGACCACGATTTGTTTATATACTCTCTAAAATTAATTATATATTCATAACAATTTTAAAAGTGCTAATGACATGATGCTCAAAGCTGATGCTTTGGTTTGGCTCAGCTTTGGGCAATATAAAAGTCTTAGAAAGTGCCTTAACCCTCAGGCAGTATATTATTGCTGCTTTCCTGAAGCCCAGATAATATGTGCTTAGTGTTTTTACATAAGTATATACGTTTTGTGTTGTTTCTCCGCCGTAACGTTTGTATACGTTTTCAAGAGCAACCATGCACATATTTTATTTTCTTCAGTTTGAAATCTCTTGACTATTTGTGAGTAATGCACTTACAATACCAAAACTGCGTGGGCTTTCTATACTTACTGTGATTTCATTGATGAACTTGTTGATTTGAATGCTCTTTATCTATGCTGTAAAACAATACAAATTATATTAGTAGAAATTAAAGACCATATTAGAAGCATATGGATTAGATAGCTTATTCACAGCTGATGGTCAGAACCAAAATTTTATTTAAATTTGTTTGCATTGTGCCATGACTATGTGTCAGGGTTATGAAAAAGTCTACACCAAGCTGGACAGGTAAGAGGTTATCTGTGTGCAGCTTTCGGGAGGCAGAAGTATAAGACATTCCTTTATATTAAGTGGAGATAGTGAACGGATCCCGGCTCTTTAGTCTATTATAGCAGATAGCTGTTGAATACTGCAAAATAAAATGACCCTAAGAACTTCAGAGTGGCTGTATTCAAACATTGACCTCTCTGACAATGTCAGATTGTAGGTGCTTAGAAAGAAAATGTAAGAAATGTGCTAAGCATAGAGTGAGTCTTCCTGTTAATACAAATTCAGCTGGTAGTTTGTGGAATTCCTGAGCTGGAAGTTGTATCTGGACCATCATGCTTAATGGTCTGTGGTAGAATTGTCTTTCTTTTTTTAATACATTTATGCTTTTGGCTTCTGTAACTTGCTATGGCAGTAAGTTTTCCAATTCAATTTTGTGTGTGTTTATTATTTATAACTGCTGCCCAATAGTTCAGTTATGTATTTTCCAATTTTGGCATTGTATGAAATATGTAATTCATGTCCTCCTGGTGAGACCAAAGCTGAGAGAAGTGAAAAATTAAATCCCTGATCTTGAAATGATTTTACCTTCAGCCCATTGATTTCAGTGAAGCCTGGACTAGATGGACTAGTCTGTGGACATTGAGAAATGTGAGACTCCCAAGAAAAGGTGTGGCTTTCCCTGCTGAATCATCTTTCCTGGTTAATCAAAAGTTAACATAAACACAGAACCCCACCAGAAGATGCTGTGTTTGCTTACTTCTCCTTTGAGTTTGCTGAGAAGGGAAATTTTGCTTATTTTCTCCCTAATTTCAGGGAAATTTCTTTAGAAAAGAAACGGCCAGGCTTGCTAATGCAACAGGAGAGAGGAAAGCACCACAGCTCTCAGTGGGATCGCTGATGAAGCAACTCTGGTATTTTTCTACTTCCCCTTTCAAATTTTCATTCACTGTTAAGCCTAGGCACCACTTAATCTGCTGCTTGCAAATATATCTGAGGGCACTGACAACCCCCTTTACCTTATTTTTTTCCTTGCACCTTTTTATACCCATCTGTTGTGTTTTGTTTTATACTTAGACTGTAAATTCTTTTGAACAATTACTGTGATCTGTTCTGTGCAGTAGGGTCCTGAGTCATAACTGGAGCACAGTAACAAAAAATTATTACTAGTATTACCCATTTCCCAGAAGGCTGTCCTGTGTGTCTCAAATTCAGAACCACCTGTTGTATCCTTGTCAAGAAGAAGAAAAGCTGAGCTAAATATTAAAGGTAAAGTAGGTCTTTAAATGAGCATAATCCCACAGTCTCAAATGCCTATTTCTGACTCCTCAGAAACCAAAATCCTTCAAAATCTGACTCTTGTAATCTTCAAAATGTCAAACTGTTTTTTCCACTTTCATCCAAAAAAGGAATATTCAGCACATTTAAATCCTTAAAATGAGGTTTTGACTGTTGAACCAGGAGTTTATTGGATAAGGTAGTACATTTCAACATGGTGTTCAGGATCTGTATTCTAGGATGAGAGTATAAAGTTAGAGTGTAAATTTTTGGGGTTCAAATACTGTGCTAGCCCATCTTGCCTTCAAAAAAACGTGTAATAACATTGATACACTTTGGATACAGACAGTCACACTCAGCAGAGTAATAAAGGAAGTACAGGGTCATCACATCAAAGAATTTTTTTCCTAAAGGCTGTGTTGCTTTACTCTGCATTCCAGTGCATTCCACATGCTCTTACTGTGCTGCCATCAAAATTTGGAATATAAATTAGAATCAGTATTTAAACAAATTAAAGAAGCTTTAGAACACTGTTTCAGTGCCGTTTGTGGGCAGCTTTTGCTTCTACTTTCCTTTGGGATTCAGAATATCACAGAATCACAGGATCATTGGGGTTGGAAGGGACCTTTTGAGATTATCTAGGTCATCCCCCCAGCTCAAGCAAGGTCAGCTGGAGCAGGTTTCCCAGGACCATGTCCAGTTGAGTTTTGAATATCTCCACAGATGGAGGTATTCCTCTATGGGAAGCCTGTTCCAGTGTTTGACCACCCTCACAGTAAAAAAAATGATTTATTGTGTTCAGGTGGAATTTGATGTATTTCAATTTGTGCCCATTGTCTCTTGTCCTGCCACTGGGCACTACCGAGAAGAGTCCGGCTCCTTCTTCTTTGTTCCCTCCCATCAGGTATTTACACACATTGATAGATCACCCTGAGTCTTCTCTTTCTTGGCTGATCAGTCCAGCTCTCTCAGCCTCTCCTCATGAGACAAGCTCCAGTCCCTTTGTCATCTTAGTGGCCCTTTTGTATCATCCACAAACTTGCTGAGGGTGCACACTTCCCCCATCATCGAGGTCATTAATGAAGATGTTGAACAATATTGGCCCCAGTATCAACCCCTGGGGTACACCACAGCTGTCTTGCCTCTAACCAGATTATGTGCCACTTATCACAATCCTCTGACGCTTCTCTTGTCAAGCACATAGGAGAAAAACATTTTATAATTCAGATTGCTCTCATTGTAGAATTCAGGAGATCCACAAGCCTCTAAATTTTATCAATTCCCAATTACGGGCGGTGAAGAAGGCTAGCAAAAGCTGCAAATAATATTTAAATAAAATATGCTGCAAAAGAATTGACAAAGGTTTGGTATTCCTATTACAGATTCCTCTTTTAATTTTGTATGGTTTTTGCAGTTCATCCTGCCTGTGTCATTGCCGCAATAGCCAAGTGCTGAAGTTGTGGCTGCACATGTGATAATGAGAAAATTGTTGTCGACAGCTTCCCCTCTGAACGCCCTGTGAATGTTCCCTCCTTCCCTTGACACGTGTTTATAATTACTTTTCACCTTTTAGTCTTTTATGCTCGGCAGATGAATATCTCAGGAAAAGTTAATTTAATGATTTAATATGGTTAATCAAAGTGGCTCGGCTGCGCCTCGGCTTTGAAAGCGCTCTAGCTAGGGAGTCTCTCAGAAGAGGAGATGGGACCTCCTGCCAGTGACTGATAGGCCCGGGCTCGCCGGCAGGGCCGCAGGGCTGGGGAAGCTCGCTGCCTGACTGGCAAACGCCCGTGCTCAGAGAAACGCCGCAAGCTGAGAGGTTCTCCCTCTCAGGGGGAGCTCTGCCAGGCCCGAGCAGGCGCTGCCAAAGCAGCCTGCGGCCCTGTGACCGGCCTCTGCGCCCTGACCACCGCCTCCGGCGGGGTTTGGGAGTCGCAGGGCCTG